>NC_043707.1:140945630-140964837 GCF_006229205.1 Suricata suricatta | reverse complement strand
TAACCCTGCTCACCCGGTCCCCACAGGACACGCCAAGGAGGCCCTGAGTCTTGCACAGATGCAGGAGCAGACGCTGCAGCTGGAGCAACAGTCCAAGCTCAAGGTGAGAAGCATGTGTGGCGTCAGGGGAGGCAGGTCCCATCCTGGTGGAGGGAGGGCCTGGAAAGAGTGTGCCGTGGGCGGTGGGCACAGGGCGGGAGCTGCAGGCATCTCTTTTCTGGGATTTGCCTTACTGCTTGTGATTGAGAGGGAGGTGAGGCCAGGTCAAAGATGTGCCGGGTTTGTGGCCTGAGTTCTTGCAGCAGAACGACCCGGAAGGGCTGGTGTCGCAGGTGAGGACTGTCTGGTCTCCCCCGGGGAGAGTCTTACCTGCTTTCTCTGCGTCTGACAGGCCCTTTCCGCTGAGCACGTAGGAAGCGGAGCAAAGACACATGCTCTTCGTCATTGGCCGTAGTAAAGCATAGTCGAAAAGTGAGCATGTGAGGGGTGCCTGGCGGGTCAGTCAGAAGAGCACGCGACTCTTGATCTCGGGGTTGTGAGTTCGAGCTCCACATTGGGTGTAGAGATTACTTTAAAAAAAATGCAAGCACTTGATACAAGCCACCTGGGCAGCAGTGTTGGGGAGGGAGTGGCAGGCATCCCGGGAGATGCAGCCCTGTCCGTTTTCCCGCCTCTGGGCTGCCTGGGGGTCTAGGCTCTCCTGGGCTGTGGTGTCCGTGCAGCCGGCAGCTGAAGGGCATGGGGGTATGGTCCAGGGAGTGTTTTCCGGAAACGCTTCCCACTCCTGTCCCAGCCCCTTTGGAGCCCGCTGTGGGCTCCAGGGTTGTTGAGGCCTGAGCTCAGAGCCCTGAGTGGGAGGCCCCGAGGCGCTGGCTTGCAGCAGCTGGTGTTCCTCAGGAATACGAGGCCGCCGTGGAGCAGCTGAAGAGCGAGCAGATCCGCGTGCAAGCCGAAGAACGGAGGAAGACTCTGAGCGAGGAGACGCGGCAGCACCAGGCCGTAAGGCGGCTCGGCCGCACAGGCCCGGGGGACCAGGGTGGGGAGCTTCTCGGGCACACCATGGTCCCCACTTTCAGTCCGGGTCTGCTTTGACCCATCGAGGCCTTGAGGTGACCTTGTGCAAAAGCCCATGAATCCATCCACACTGAGTGTGACGGGGAGCACACGTGTCCAGGTGTGGGTGCTCACTAAGAGCAGGTGGAGGTCAGGGTGCCTGGGGGGCTCAGTCGGTGAGAGTGTTCGACTTCGGCTCAGGTCACGGTCTCATGGTTTGTGGGTTCGAGCCCCGCATCAGGCTCTGTGCTGACAGCTCAGAGCCTGGAGCTGCTTCAGATTCTGTGTCTCCCTCTCTCTGCCCTTTCCCCACTTCTACACGGTTGCTCTTTCTCTCAAAAATTAAAAAAAAAAAAAAAAAAAGAGCAGGCAGAGGTGGGTGACTTCTCCGAGGGCCCAGTGAGGTCTGTAGCCAACGTGGGTTTGGGGCCGTCTGCCAGCTTCTGCAGCTGCCCCGTGTTCATGCTGCCCGCTTCTTCCCCAGAGGGCCCAGTACCAGGATAAGCTGGCCCGGCAGCGCTATGAGGACCAGCTGAGGCAGCAGGTGAGCTCCGCGCACCTGCGTGAGGGGCCGCCATCTGGCCTCCCCGTGGCGGCCAGTGGTCAGGGCTGGGTCCTGGGGATGCACGTGCACAGGATGCCCAGGGCCTTCAGGCTCTGGCTGCACTGGGGGGGGTTCTTCTGCGTGAGAGCTGACTGCGGACCCGCCAGGGACGAGTTTATGGGGAGTGTGGTTTAGAAGTGTTTGCGCCCATGTGGCCTAACATCTTTTAACAGGGGAAGGGCAGTGTTTGGAGGGCAGTTGGGAGTGGGCCGGGAGTGCCCTGTGGCCGAGCTACGCCGGAGGCAGGAGCTCCCTGAGCCAGGCCCCTCGCTGTGCCCAAGATTCAGACCTGCCTGAGTCAGGCCCCGGGCCCTCATTCCTGGAGACGCCCCGAGCCTGCAAGCTGCCCCCGCTGGCTGGGGCAGCTGATCGCTTAGGTTGATGTGGCTCACTCCTGATTTTGAAAGCTTTTCTTTCTCCTGTGGCTTCTTCGCAGCAACTTCTCAACGAGGAGAACTTAAGGAAGCAGGAGGAGTCTGTGCAAAAGCAGGAGGCCATGCGGCGAGGTAGAGTTGCCAGTTCTGCTTGGGGCTTTTTAGGGCTGCGTCCTTGGGGCTGGCTCGAAGGAAAGCAGGCTGTAGGGGAAGATATGCATTCCTTTAAGCACTTTGATTCCTAAGTAACATTCCTGAAACCTCAGGACTTCTTTAGGACTCTGTAGCAGAAGCCTCGTGGGCTGGGCATCCCCCAGGGTGTGACGTGGCTTGCCTCCCTCCCGGGAGAAGGGTTGCCTGGGCCTCGCCGGGAGGGTTAGGGGCCGCAGGCTGAGCACCCCTTTCCTGCCGTGTCCCCGGGCAGCCACCGTGGAACGGGAGATGGAGCTGCGGCACAAGAATGAGATGCTGCGGGTGGAGGCCGAGGCGCGTGCCCGAGCCAAGGCCGAGCGCGAGAACGCGGACATCATCCGAGAGCAGATACGCCTGAAGGCTGCCGAGCACCGCCAGACCATTCTGGAGTCCATCAGGTGAGGCCCTCGGGGCACGGTGGCAGGAGGCGGGCTCCCACGTGTCGACCCTCCCAGCTCTTGTGCCCGGATCGGTCCTCTCCTGGTCACATTGCTGCTTTCTCTACAGGACCGCCGGCACCCTGTTTGGTGAAGGGTTCCGCGCCTTCGTGACGGACTGGGACAAAGTGACAGCCACGGTAATAACCGCGGCTGTGCCTCTCTGCTTGTGGCCTACATCAGGGTCTCTGCCGGGTCGTGGCCCTGCTCTTGCCAGTGGTGCAAGAAGCCTGGCACTCAGTGGTAGGGGGCGTGGCGGGCGGGCACGGTGCGGCCTCTGTGTGGGGGGCGCTGGTGGTGGGCCCTGCGCCCTGCGGGCTGGGAGATGCCGGAAGGGCGCCGAGCCTCGGTTTCCCTTTTCCTCACGAGCGCCGCCCTCTGGAAAGTGAAACTGAACATCTACCTGGCAGCCTCCAGAGCAGGGCTGGCCGAAACCGCAGGGGCGCCGGGAGATGTGGTGGCGGCCCCGGGGTCCGGAGGCCGTGCTCTCCTGACGGCTCCCAGCCAAGTGGCAGGTGGAGGCCGACCCAGTAAGGCTGTAGGGCTCCAGGCACTTGGTCTGAAAGCCCTGTGCCCTGTGCCGTGGGGCGGGGGGCGTTGGGTAGGACCGTTGCCACCACGCCCCGTGCTGTCCTGGGCTGCACGATATCACTCACACAGTACTGAGGCCCTAAGGAAGGGGGTAGCCGTGCTGACTGAGAGGGCCTGGGGGCCCTCGCGTTCCTGGCGTGCTGGCTCCCCGAGCTCTTACTGCAAGTGTGCATAGTCCTGGCCTTGTTCCGGAGACGCTGGAGGGCCAGGGGAGGTCAGGCCATGCCTTGGGGAAAGCAGGGACTGGACTGTCTGGGGAAGGCCAGCACTCTCTGGTCAAGGAAACGTGAAGCTGGTCAGACCGCCAGTCCTTAAAATTGCCCCTGGAGTCCTCTAGCTCAGGCCAGGGACGTGGGGCAAACAGGCTCCTGTCGCGCTCTTCCCGGACAGGTCTTGAGTAACACCGGGTTGGAACCTGCTGAAAGTGGTCGGGCTCCCTGGATCGTGCCGCATGTAGCCCTGGGGGGCTGGGTGAGCTGGGCAGTTCCTCTGGCTTCACAACAGGGCTGCCCCACCACTCCTGCCTCGCACAGGGAGCTGCCAGCCTGCAGCCTCTGGTGTTCTGGCCAAGACGAGAGGCTTTCTCCGGACTCTGTCTTGCCCCCCTTAAGCACCACTGCTCAGAGTGGGGTTCCCACGGGAGGGAGACCCAGCAGGGGGTCTGGGCTGTGCCTTGTCCTAGTGCGGAGCTGAGTGGGGGCACCTGTCGCAGTCTAGAGGGCAGAGCTGGTGTGGCTTGGCTGTGCAGTGTCTAAGCTCCAACTCGGGGCCTTACCTGCATGCTTGCCTCCCCCTGGACCCTCCTTGCCCGCACATCTCCACCTTGGAGCCCTGTGGTGCTCACGTGTTCTCCATGCTGGCGCACAGGAAGCACTTAATACCTGCTGTGGGTGCCGAGCCAGTGACCGGATCAGGGCCGGTCAGCGTGCCGATGGGTTAGTTGTTTAGTTGTTTCATGGAACTAGTGGCTATAGATTAACCTTGGAATGCTTTTACCCCTGAAGTAAAGTTTGCCTTTCGTTAATGGAGGGCGTGGTCTGCGCTGCAGGCTCAGTCCTGGAGGGGGATCTGGGTAGAGTCTGACTCTTCTTCGACTCCGGTAATCTCACAGTTTCGTGAGTTCAAGCCTCACATCAGGCTCTGTGCACACAGTGCAGAGTCTGCTTGGGATTCTCTCTCTCTCCATCCTGCCTTCACTCATGCTGTCTCTGCTTCTCTCAAAATAAATAAATAAATTAGTTCCAAATCTTGGGAACTCGTTTACCAGCTTATGTCTGGACTTGGCCATTGGTTGGTGAGCATCGCAGGAAACGAGGAGGCTAACGAACTGGCGAGAAAAACCGAGGTCCTGCCACTGGATTTTGTGAAACCCGCGGTGGCTTTTCATCACCTAGCAGCATGTCTGCTGTCTTCCTCGTAACCCCAGGCCTGCCGTGGTGGCACGACCTCACCTGTTGCTGGCCAGAGGCCCCTGGGGCCAGCTTGATGGGGCCCAGCACGGCAGTGAGGCCCCCGAGCGAGGACCGTGCAGTTTGCTTCCCTACCAGCCATGATGCTGCTGTTTTTGTTTCTGTGGTTTCTAAAAATATTTTAATAAAAGAAGTTTTCTTTAGTGTTTATTATTGAGAGAGAGAGAGAGAGTGGGGGAGGAGCAGAGAGCAAGTAAAGGAGACACAGAATCCGAAGCGGCTCTAGGCTCTGAGCTGTCAGTGTAGTGCCCAATGCGGGGCTCGAACCCACAAACCATTAGATATGATCTGAGCTGAAGTTGGATACTTAATCGACTGAACCGCCCAGGCCCCTTTATTTTTTATTTATTTTTTAGGTTAATCTATTTGAGAGAGAGCATGGGACAGGGGGCAAGAGAATACCGAGCAGGCTCCATACTGTTAGCAAAGAGCCCAACTCGGGGCTCGAACTCACAAACCACAAGATAATGATCTGAGTGGAAGTTGGACACTTAACCGACTGAGCCACCCAGGCGCCCCATGGAGGATTTTAAAGTGAATCGATGGTATTCTGACTCCTGTGGTCTGAGTCCCGTGCACTCAGATCTCTCCAGATCTTTTCAACTGCTCTAAACATCTGTGTTTGGTGACTACGTCTCCGATGTGCATCCTCATCCAGAGTCCCAGTGTGGCCGGGGTACTCCTGTGGGCTGGCAGTCAGTCCTGGGCTGCCCACTGGCGGGCTCCACAGCTGGGCATCCGGGCACATGAAGGAACCAGTGGGGAAATGCCCCTTGCATTTACTTTCCAAACAAGCTGGGTAGACACGCAGAGGGGTGGCTGCTGGCGAAGGCTGGACGACATTGAAGGTTGGTTGCTGGGATCAAGAGCTGCCGGCTACCTTGGGGTCAGTGCTCCCCCTCCCCCCATCACAGGCTCCTCGGGCCATCGTTTCTGTCACTGCAGTTGCCCTCTGGTCTCCTGAAACCTCATTCATGTTGTGTCAGAGCCTCCCCTGCCCTTGCAGTGGCCAAGCTGTTGGTCTTGTAGGGAAGAGCTTTTGATTTCCAGGAGCCTCTTGGAGCACTCGGTCACGTGTCCTGTGATTGTGGTCCCACCACAACGTTTGGTCTGTCCCCCTGAGCCTGAGGGTCCCTTGGCCTCTTTACAGTTGGGGCTCCCATCGCCTGGAGGCACCCTAGTCCTGCCGGAATGCGTTCTCCGGGAGCATTGGGAGAAAGGGTGCTCATGATCCGCTTTTTGGTATCTTTTCCATCTGGAAATATCTGCAGTCTCGTGTAGTTGAGGATTAGGGCTCGGGGCTGCTCCTGTGTGACCCTTGCGGTCACCTAGCGCTGGGCAGGCTAAGGAGGCTCCTTGCTGACTGCCGAGCAGCACAGCGCAGACGGTGGGCGCCACTCCCTGTCCACCCTGCTCTAGGTGGCGGGGCTCACACTGCTGGCCGTGGGGGTCTACTCTGCCAAGAACGCCACAGCTGTCGCTGGACGGTACCTTGAGGCCCGGCTGGGGAAGCCGTCCCTGGTGAGGGAGACGTCCCGCATCACGGTGCTTGAGGCCCTGAGGCACCCCGTGCAGGTAATTGTGGGTCTGCTCCTCGCTGGCTGGGTCCTGCCCGGTTCCTTCTGGCATTTCAGCCACACTGTGAACGTGCGTCTGCTTTTCCCCTCTTTACCCAAACACTGGGGGCCTGTCCACCTCAGCAGTGGGGAGACCCTCACCCTGGTTTACCAGTTGCCTCTATGTGTCTGTCCATGTGACTGTTCCCCCAGGTAGATTTTGGGTCATTTACGAAATCCTAGGCCTCCTGCACGCTGTCATCCTATGAGAGAAGTTGCTGGAAGTAGCACTGAGTCTGCTTCTTTCCCAAGGGGACCCAGGCTTCCTGCCTGCCTTGGTGTCACTCCCGTTGCATGTCCTCCTGCGGGCTGTGGCTGGGTCTCCGTGGCAGGTGCCTGCATACTGTGGGTAACTGGAAATAAAGGCCAATAAGGAGCCTGTAAGCCGCCTGACCCAGTCCTGCACTCGGCTCCGCGCGCCAGCCTTCTAAAGCGAGGCCCCGTCCTGTGCGTCCTGGCCGGAGCGGTGCCACGGCAGTTCTGTTCTGTGCAGTAGCCTGGCTGCTCCCGGGGTGCCCCCCCCCCCCCGCTGTGCGGTGGACTCTGCAGATGACCCTGACTGTTCCCTCTCCCCATAGGTCAGCAGGCGCCTCCTCAGCCAGCCCCAGGACGCGCTGGAGGGCGTGGTCCTCAGTGTAAGTGGTGCTGCCCCCGGGTCTGGGACGGGGTCTGGGTGGGCGGCGCCCTCTGCCCGCAGAGCTTTCTTCTTGCAGGATTGGGCTGCTTTTCTTTCCTAAAGTAGAGTTTGCTAAAGTAGATAGGCCGCCTCCTGGGGCCAGCCCAGGGGCTCCCGAGGCGCACACCAGCTGCAGGGCGGCCCCCAAACTGCCCTGTTCCCTGGCAGCCCGGCCTGGAGGCGCGCGTGAGGGACATTGCCATTGCGACGAGGAACACCAGGAAGAACCGGAGCCTCTACAGGAACATTCTGATGTACGGGCCTCCTGGCACCGGCAAGACGCTGTTTGCCAAGGTGAGGCCGCCCAGCCACACGGGCACGTGGGGTGACCGCTGCGGCTCCTGGGGGTGGGCGTGGGGGTCAGGAGCCTCATGCGGGGGCAGCTTTCCAGGTGCAGGGCATCCCTGGGGGCACTGGGCTGTGGGGGCTTTGAGGAGGACGAGAGTGGACACGCTTTGCCCTTTCTTGCCCAGAAACTCGCACTGCACTCGGGCATGGACTACGCCATCATGACAGGTGGGGATGTGGCCCCCATGGGGCGGGACGGCGTGACCGCTGTGCACAAGGTGTTCGACTGGGCCAGCACCAGCCGGCGAGGGTGAGCCGGGCACCTTCGGGGGTGGCCCTGTGTGCAAGGGCTCGCGTGGCCTGGGCTCCTGGCACCACCGGGCTGCAGATGGCTGGGGGTGGGGGTGTCTTTCCCTGTAGTCTGTCCCTGTGCTTGTGCAAGAGGCTGGCATGGCTCTGTGGTGGGCAGCGCTCTGGGCTGGGGTCTGAGGGAGAAATTCACCCCGAGCATATGTTGCAGGTGGCTCTTCCCAGGAGCCTCTGACCGTAAAACTGAAGAAAGAGGGGCACCTGGGGGGCTCATTCAGTTGAGTGTCCGACTTCAGTTCAGGTCATGATCTCCCCACTCATGGGTTCAAGACCTGCATCGGGCTCTGCGGACAGCTCATAGCCTGGAGCCTGCTTCCGATTCTGTGTCTCTCTATCTCTTTCTGTCTCTCAAAAATAAATAAATGTTTAAAAAAATTTAGAAAAGAAAACCCAACACTGAAGATGAGAGGCTGCCGACACCGGTATTTAATTTAGTGCCAAATTAGCATATGTGGCACAATCCGGTCACTTTCCTGCCGTGCTGGCACTCGGCACGCACCTTTCGGGCTTGCTGAGAGCAGCCTGTGCTTTGGGTTTGGTTTCTGCGTGCGTAGCACCTTCGAGCCCTGGCCAGGCGGCCCTTACCCATCCTCATGCAGCCGTAAATTCTTCTCCGCTCACAGCCTCCTGCTCTTCGTGGACGAAGCGGACGCCTTCCTCAGGAAGCGAGCGACTGTGAGTATTCTGGAAGCTTCTGTTTGGCCTCTTGGGCCCAGCCGGCCATAGGTGAGCAGTCAGGGGTGGCAAGTCCCTCCTCAGTCTGACCCAAACCTCGTCCTCAGCTGTACTTTCTTCATAATTTTGGCCTGAAAAGCAGGAGTCGAATGTGTGGCGTTTTTAGAGTCTTTCTAGAAGTTCAGGGGCATGGAGACCCCGGCTCCTGTGGCTCCTGGAGGGACGGATCGGGGCCTGTGCTTAACTTCCCCCTGGAGGCCTTTGCCTGATGCCGGAACTTTTTCTGCAGGAGAAGATAAGCGAGGACCTCAGGGCCACCCTGAATGCATTCCTGCACCGGACAGGGCAGCACAGCAGCAAGTGAGGGCCACCCGCTGGTGCGAGGCCCCTTCACAGAGGGAAACTGAGGCTCATGGGGGTGCTGTGGGGCAGGGCGGGCCCAGGGCAAGGGGAAGGGCCAGTGCGGGTGCCGAGGGGTGTTGTGGAGCCCTCTGAGAAGACGCGCTGGGGTCTCGGGAGCACCGGGGCAGCGGGTCCTCATCCGCACGTCGCGGCCCTGGGTGTCTCTGGCTGCCCTCCTACGATGGGCCGTCAGGGCAGTCACCCCACGACTAGGTGCCCTGATCTTGCTCTTCTCCATTGCCAAGGCCCCTTGTATCTGTGCCCACAGGGGACGGGGGCACCCAGCCCTGCTGGTCAACTGCAAGGCCACGAAGTCTGACTTGGCACTTCTGCTCAGCCAGCTAAACCCCAAACCCTGGAGCTCGGGTTGGGCGGCAGAGACCTGTGTTGTAACCCAGGGTCCCTGTTCTGCGCACAGCCCGGCTTACATGGCCACCCTATTGGGCTGGCCCGTCAGTCAGAGATGTGTTAGAGGGATGGGTGGCAGAGGGCAATGCTGGGTCTGGGTTTTTCTGCGTTAAAAGGCTGCCAGATTCTGTTAGGAAATAGTCCCATGTGGATTCGAGAGGCCCCCTGCCCCAGGGGCAAGCCCCTCAGCCCCTGCCGTCTGCGCTGGCTTCAGGTTCATGCTGGTCCTGGCCAGCAACCAGCCGGAGCAGTTTGACTGGGCCGTCAACGACCGCATCGACGAGATGGTCCGCTTCGACCTGCCGCAGCGGGAAGAGCGGGAGCGCCTAGTGAGGATGTACTTTGACAAGTACGTTCTGAAGCCAGCCACAGAAGGAAAGCAGTAAGTGTCCCGATGGCCTGGGCGCGCAGGGCCGTCTGTACGCCACCAGCTCCTGGCCCCAGCGCCGCCGTCCAAGCCCTGTGGCCTCTCCGGGGGCTCGGTATGCCCGCCTGCAGGCCCCCTGCCTCCGTTCTGCTCTTTGCCGGGTTTCGGCCCCGCTGACCCATCCTCACACACTAGCCCCTCTCTCCTCTCCCACTAGGTGAGGTGTCCTGTAACCATGTGGGTGGGGCCTTTGAGGAATCCGGGCTGCAGGCCCCCCCTGTGCAGTGCAGGGCCGTGATGGCGGCTGCCAGACCTTGGCTGAGCTCTGCTCGCTGCGGCTGGTGCGCCCATCTCCTGGGGGCGGACTCCCGAGGTTCACTGCTCACCCTGACCCCCAGGAGCCTGAGGCCGCTCACCAGCGCGCCAGCAGAAGGCCCCGCTCTGCAGAAGTCGCCCTCCGCGTCCCTACGGGCCACCTCTCCCTCGCCGCTCTCTGTCCAGAGTGCTCTAGATACTCGAAGGCTGGTCTGTTTGTAACCAGCTCCAGGGAGGCAGATCGCAGCAGCACTGACCCGAATCCTTCCTGTCACTGGTGGCAGTGAGAGCCATCTTCCGTTCTAGGACAGGCTTAGCCTGCCCCTGCTGTCCCCCTGCCCCCTTGAATTCCAGTATCTGGGCCTCCTTTTTCCTTTGCGCCTAGACAGCCCCAGTACCTCCCACCCTGCCCTGGTCCATTCTAACCTAACACCGAATGTGGTCCAAGTTCCTGAGGCCTTTTTTCCCATGAGTCTGCAGCCAGACCTGACTGGGAAGGGGCCCACGCGTGAATGAAAGGAGTTGACAGGTCACTCTAACCTGGAAGTGTTGGCTTTTCTCCCTTTGATTTCCCATGCGCTTCCTACGCCTGACCAGGTGCTGACCACTGGGCTGCTGGGCTGGGCTCTGCGGGAGGTCTGAGGAGGATGTGGAGTCTGTCCCCAGCCCTGCTGGTGGCGCTGTGTGTGAGGCTCCAAGCCCCCTCCACTTGGCACATCCTGACCAGACCCCCAGCTGGTGTCCAAGCACGGCCCCCACACGGCCCCCCACCCAGGCTCCAGAAGGAAGAGAGGTGCCCAGCGGGGTAGAAAGAGCAGATGTAGGGGTTCCCAGTACAGGCTCTCGCCCTTGACAGTTACCCAGTCTTCCTCTCATGCAGGAGCCAAGGGGCCGCCCCAGACCCTCTGTCTCGCCCTGGGTCCCTGTGGCACCCAGGGCATCACGTGGCAATTGCTCCTTCCCAGGCGCTTGAAGCTGGCTCAGTTTGACTACGGGAAGAAGTGCTCAGAGATTGCGCACCTGACGGAGGGCATGTCAGGCCGGGAGATCGCCCAGCTTGCGGTGGCATGGCAGGTGAGCTGGGGATGTGTGCCTGCGGGTGTGAGTCACTTGAAGTGGCGGGTGTGGGCCCCTGCCTCCCCCGGGGCGTGCCTCTTGGAGGGTTCTCTTGGCGCAGATGTCACGCC
The DNA here is from genome assembly GCF_006229205.1 of Suricata suricatta. Taxonomy (NCBI): domain Eukaryota; kingdom Metazoa; phylum Chordata; class Mammalia; order Carnivora; family Herpestidae; genus Suricata; species Suricata suricatta. The sequence continues at coordinate 140,953,814 of NC_043707.1, read as the reverse complement.
CTGCCCTGCCCACCCTGCCTTCAGTCACCGCCTGCTTCTGCCCCCGCCGCAGGGAAGGCTCCGAGAGGCGTCCCTCACTTCACATATGATGGCCTGCCTCACTGTCCCTGTGGTCTGGTCCAGATCAGATAAGGTTCTGAAATCAGTTGGCGTTCCCTGGAGATGAGCCAGGTGTCACGTCGGCATCAAGGTCCCACAGGCTCGAGCTCGGGAGCCACTGGAGTTGGGACCTGGTCTCCAGCCTAGTACGTGGGGGACAGGGGACTCTGCAGGCGGTTGGGGGCCCCACGGGGGCCTGGGGAAGGTCCCACAACTGTGAGCTCATCACAGGGCAGAGGAGCTGAAGCTGATGTGTGTGAATCTGATCTGATCGGGGCGGGGCGTCTCCTTCCCAGCTCCACTCTGCACGAGCCTGCGGGTGTTGAGTCCGCTGTGAGGTCCCAAGGGCAGCGTAGAGAACCAGGTGGACGTCAGCCTTGCGCTGTGACCCAGAGCACAGCCCAGAGTGGTTCTTGTCATTCACAGTGCCCACCACCTCCTCCCAAGTGTCCACGAGCCCCCGCTCAGCGCAGGGGGGCTAGTGGCCCCCAGGAGCCCTGACTGCCGCCATGCAGAAAGCATCTGCGGCTTGGGGATTCCCGAGGAGAAAAGCCTCATCAGGTGGAGGGTGCTCCGGGGCTGGCCGCTGTCCCTGCCTCCACGGGACCTGCCGTCAGGCCTGAGGCTGTGTGAGAGTGTGATTTACGGGACAGCGCTTAATTTTTTTTTGTCTTTACTTTGAGAGAGAGAGACAGAGTGAGCAGGAGAGGGGCAGAGAGAGAGGGAGACACAGAATCTGAAGCAGGCTCCAAGCTCTGGGCTGTCAGCACAGAGCCCAACGCGGGGCTCGAACCCATGGACTGTGAGATCATGCCCTGAGCCAGAGTCGGACGCCCAACCGACTGAGCCCCCCAGGCGCCGTTGTGATGGTGCTTTTAAATGAATGTGTATTTTGTTGATGAAACACATCTCCTGTGATTTGCACCTGGCGGCTTGGACACGCGGTCCGTGTTAGGAGTTGGGCTGTGCCCCGCTCCAGGCTGTAAACTCTGCTCCTCCGTGTGGTCGGGGGGGGGGGGCGGGGGGCTCTGCTCCAGCTGTCCCCCCTCAGGATGCAGGCCTGAGGAGGGTGGCTCCCAGCCGACAGAGGGGAGCATGGGACGTGTGTCAGCTTAGACTGCTCTGACAGTGCCGCCGCCCGGGGGCTTAAACACAGACCTGCATTTGTCAAGGCTCTGCAGGCAGGCATTCCCGGATGCGGGCGTCAGCATGGCGGGGTGGACGGTGGCCCCCTTTCTGCCTTGCAGACGCTTCTTTGCTCACTGTGTCCTCCTGCGGCAGAAGCCCGGCTCTGGTGCGTGCGGATACTGGGCCCGTAGGATCAGGGCCTCACCCCTACAGCCTCCTTAGAGGCCCTGCCTCCAAATACAGCTGCTCGGGGGGTCAGGGGTTTACTCGGTGAATATGGAGATGCGTTCAGTCCCCGACTGCCATCCATGCTCAGTGTTTCCAAGACCCCACACAGCTCACTTCTCTTTACATCAAGTGTCACCTGCCCAAATGAGGTGACAGGTCTGCTGCGTGGCTGGTGGATGGAAAGCCAGGGACTGTCAGACCCCTGACAGCTGCAGAAGGCAGTGAGTAGACAGATGCCCGAAGTCCACACGCACCTTCCCTGGGGGATCTGGTAGCCCACCAGGTGCGTCCACTGACCCGTGAGCCCAGCCCAAGATGAGTGACAGTCCTGTCGTGCTTACGGGAGAGGAGGGTGAGGTGCAGAGAGAAAGAGCCAGCGTGCTGTGTGCATCGACTTGGGAGGGGGGTAGCTGGCCTCCCCCATGCGTGTGCCCTCCAGGGCTCAGGCTGCTCATTGGACTTGTTCGCTGAAGCCCACGTTGCTTGTTTTTGTTTTATAAGAGTGAGAGCAGGGAGCGGGGCAGAGGGAAAGTCTTCAGCAGAGCCCACGGGCAGTGCAGAGCCCGGCCCAGGGCCCTGTCCCATGACCCTGAGATTGTGGCTTTAGCCAAATCAGCCCCTCCCCCAGCGCCCCCCGTCTGTAGTGTCTGCCTGACGGTCTGTCGGCGGGTCTGCAGTCACTGGGTTGCGAATTCATTGCTTTTTTTTTTTTTAAACCAAAATAACCAGAATTCTTAGGTGCACGGCTCAGCGGTATTAAGCACATTGACAATGCTGTGCAGACACCCCACCGTCCGTCTCCGGAACATTTTCACGTTCCCAAGCTGAAATGCCATCCCGTTAAACACCAGCCCCACCCCTCTCCCCGGTCCGAGGCGCCCACCCTCCCGCGCTCTCTGCCTGGGACTGCTCTGGATCCCACGTGTGAGTGGGGTCACGCAGGATTTGACCTTTTGTGCCGGACGGACTTCCCTCAGCGCCACGGCCTCAGCTCTGCCCCCCGGCGGAGCGGTGATCGCTGTGCTCGGGTCTCCGTGAAGCACACACCCCGAGGTGGGGTCTGGGTCGTGAGGAGCTGCCGTGCCGTTTTCCACAGCGGCCGCCGGTTCCCGGGGCCGCCAGCTCTGCTCCCCGGTGCCCGTCCTGTCCCGCCCACCAGCGCTTGTGTTTCCCGAGTTTGGATGGCAGCCATCTTGGTGGATGTGAAAGGCGTCCTTGTCATGTGATGTCATGTGAATTGCGTGGTGAGCCTTTGTGCTTTCCTGCCAGGCATGTGTCTTGGAGAAGTGTCTATTCGTGTCCTTTGCCCAGTTTTGAACCAGGTTGTTTTTTGTGGAGTCTTAGTAGTTGTTTTCGTGTTCTGGATACTAACCTTTTATCAGCTGTGTGATTTACAGAAATTTCCTCCCCTTCGGTGGGTTGCCGCTTGTACTGTCAGTCATGTCCTTTGATGCACACAAGGTTTTAATGTTGACAAAGTCCAGTTTGTCACCTACGCTGGCAGTGTCATGGCCAAGAAACCAGCACTAAATCCAGTGTCTGCAAGCTTCCCCATGCTGTCTTCTAGTAGTTTTGTATTTTGAGATTCTACATGTAGGTATTTGATTCATTTGGAGTTCGGTCGTGTGTGTGGTGTTCGAGGCCAGCCCCGTTTGCATGTGGACGTCCAGGGTCCCCAGCGCCATTTGTTGGGGACTGTCCTCTCCCCACCGAATGGTCTTGGTACCTTGTTGGAAGCCATCTCCCCACACGTGTGAGGGCTTCTCCTGGGCTCTGTCCTGTTCCATCTGTCTAGGTGACTGTCCTTGTGCTGAGACCAGACCGAGTTTGTTATCATGGCTTTGTCGTTTAAGTGTATTTATTTATTTTGAGAAAGAGTGCACGCAAGCAGGGGAGGGGCAGAGAGGGGAGAGAGAGGGCAAGAGAGGGCAGAGCGCAAATCCATGAACCCGTGAGATCATGACCTGAGCTGCAATCAAGAGGCGACCAGCGGAGTGGCCTGGGTGCCCCTGCAGTGGACTGTAAAGTCAGGAAACACAAGGCCTGAAAGTCTGCTCTTACCCAAGACGGTTTCAGCTCTTCGGCCTCCCTTGAGATCCTGTATGAATTTTAGGTTGGATTTTGATTCTGCCAAAAACAGCATTGGGATTTCTGATCGGGATTGTAGCGACTCGTAGATCATTTTGGGTAGGTAGTACTGACATGTGACTGTCATGGCGCATGACATGTCTGTCTAATTTTGGTATCTTTTTTTTAGTGTTTATTTTTGAGAAAGAGAGAAAGTGTGAATGGTGGAGAGGCAGAGGGAGACAGAATCTGAAGCAGGCTCCAGGCTCCAAGCTGTCAGCACAAAGCGTGACATAGGGCTCGAACCCACAAACTGTGATCATGACCCGAGCCACCTAGGCACCCCAATTTTGGTGTCTTTAATTTCTTTCCTTTCAGTGGTGTTTTGTAGTTCTTAGCATACCACTCTTTGGCCCTCTTGGTTAATTTCCTGCATGTTTGTTCTTTCTGATGTTATTGTAAACGGAATTTTAATTTCCTTTCCAGATTGTTCATTATGACATAGAAAGGCAAGTGGCTTTTGTGTGTTAATTTTGTATCCTGCAAACTTCCTGAATGCGTTATTTTTACCGAGTTCTGGGGGGGATCTTTGGGGTTTACTACGCATGAGGTTGTTTCACCTTCAAACACAATTTTACCTCCTCCACGCTGGACCGGAGCCCTTTTTTCCTGCCGGGGCTCTGCCGGACGGAAGCGGGGAGTGGGCTGGTCCCGCTCGGACCTCCCAGAGGAGCTCTCTGCCTTTCACCATTGATCGTGTTTGCTGTGGGTTTTTCATATTTGACCTTTAGGCCATTAAGAAGATGGTTCTGTTTTTAGTGTATTGAATGCTCTTACCCAGGAAGGGGGCTGAAGTTTGCCAAATGTTGCTTCTGCATCAGTCGAGGTGGTCATGTGGGTTTTGGCCTTTATTCTGGTCACGTGGTCTGTCCTGTTCCGGATGCGCCTGTGTCGGGCCGGCCCTGCGTTCCGGCAATAAATCCCCCCCAGGAGCTGCTGAATTTGGTTTGTGAGTTTTTTATTGAAGAATTTTGTATCCATCTTCATAGAGGGTATTGGTCTGTAGTTTGCGGTGTTTTTATCTGTTTTTACCGTCAGAGGTCACGCTGGCCTCAGAATGAGTTAGGAAGCGTTCCTTCCCCGTCAGGTTTCTGGCGGGTGTGAGAAGGACCAGTTCTGTGAGCGCTGGGCAGAATTCACTCAAGTCCAGGACTTGCCTTTTTTTTTTTTTTTTTTTTTTTAAATGATGATCCCTGTTTTCAGTCATTTCAGTCATTTCAGGCGTGGAGCCTCCCCCAGCGGGTAGGACCCCTCTCACAAGGCACAGTTGACTCCACTGCGGACTTCATCTTTTCCAGGACCCCATCCGAATTCCCCCATCTTTCTCAGTTACCCCGTGTCCTCAGGCGCCTCTGGGCCGTGACAGCTCTCCAGGTGTCCCTTACTACTGGGGACACTGGCAGTTCTGAGGAGTGCTGGTCAGGTGCTGTGTAGATGGCCCTTCTGATGTTTTTTAGACCCAGATTGTGGGTTTGGGGAGAAGAGCCCCACAGTGACGCGTCCTTCTGGTCGTGTCTGGTCTGGGGGCACCCAACGTCGCACAGCGTCACAGGGGTGTTGGTTTGGTTGGAGTGGTGGCCGCCAGGCGTCCCCGTCTCTGCCGGTACGTGGAAGCCCACCGCCGAGTCCAGCCGTCCCTCAGTGGTGGCCCGGCCCGCTGGGCAGCTCGGATCCTGAAAGGGGCTGCTGCACTCCCTACCTTCCCATCAGGGAAAGCTTCCAGCTGCTTCCACGCCTGACCCACACGGGCCCCTGGGCTGGTGTGCTCCCCCAGGGGCCCCCCCTGCCTCTCCTTCACCGCTCTCCTGAGCCTGTGTGCTCCCTTTGCAGCCCTCTCTCTCCACGGCCAGGTACTGGGCACTGAGGATGGCCATGTCCTCAGGGTGGGGCCAGCCTGTGGAGCAGTGACTGGTCCTCTCACATGGCAGGGACTTCCTCACAGGGCCCGACATGGGCCAAGGCCCCTCAGGTAGCTGGAGAGATACAGGTGACCGGCTCAGGCCCTGGTCGGCGACACAGGCCGTCCTCACAGCAGCCTCCTGTCACGGTGACAGGCTGGGTGACAGGAAGCAGGTGAGACAGTGAGTCATCCGGGAGGGGTGGCAGCCTGGCCTAGGTGATCTGCCTGGTGGCCGAGGTACATGGACCACCCAGGGCCCTGATCTGATGAGCACCAGCATCTGATTTGGTGCCTCCCGCCATGCGTGCGGCCAGGTTTGGGGCAGGGAGCCCGGCGCAGCGGGGGCTCTGTGAGAGGCAGAGCCTGGGGTGCTTTGGGCCTAGTGAGATACTCTGACCAAGTAGGGATTGCTGGGGCTCCGGGGGAGCTCTCTGCCCAGGGGCCCTGCCCCCACCCCCGGTGTCCCAGTGGATCTGCCCCCAGTGGCCGGCGTGCCCTGGCCCTGAAGCCAGCTCTGGTCTCTGCCGGAGGGCGGGGGGCGTGCGGAGCTGCCTCCTGACCGCTAGCCTCAGGCTTTCTGTTTTTAGAAAGTCCCTGAGAAACTTAGTGATGTGGGAATGCAGCCCTCGTGCCAGCTGGGGTTGTGGGCAGGGCCGGATGGCGGCTCACTGGTGAGCCTGCGCTCGCGTGTGGGCGCACACACGGGCACGCACAGGGACGCGAGGCATGTGCTGTGGGGCCAGGCCCCTCCGGAGAGCGAGCGCGGGCCTCAGGTAGAGGGTAGTGGCCTTGGCACCCGGTGGAGAGCTCGTGGGTGGGGCTGTCTCATCCCGGGGTCTGGCCCTGGCCTGCAGGGTGGGCTCTGAAAGCCTGAGGCTGGGAGACCCTTTCCCCCTCAGGCAGCTCCTCCGCGTGCCCCACGTCCGTCCTCTCTCCCTGCCAGGCCATGGCGTACGCCTCCGAGGATGGCGTCCTCACGGAGCCCATGATGGATGCCCGGGTCCAGGAAGCCATCCAGCAGCACCGGCAGAAGATGCAGTGGCTGAAGGCTGAGGGAGCCAGGCGCGAGGGTAGCCAGCCCCTGCTCCCAAGTACGCAGGCTGCGTGAACGGGCCCCGAGACGGCTGCGGCACGCAGGCCAGGGGCTCCGCCGAGAAGAAACGCCAGGATGCCCACTTCCCCCTGTGGCAGGCCCACACGGCTGCCCCTCAGTGGTTTTAAATGTCTCCATTCAGGGCCAGGACCGCATTAAAGGCCTCGGCCTGTGACCGGCCGCAGCTGTGGCATCTTGGTGGTGGGGCCACCCCCTGCCCCTCCCCGGACACTACTGGGAGATGGGAGGGTCCGAGCCTGGCTGAGTGGGGGAGAAGGCACTGTCCCCATGCCCAGGGACAGTGTCCACCTGGCGAAGCCATGGCCAGCTGCCGTTGCATCTGTGACCAGCGGTAGAGGGGGCCTGGCTGAGGGGGAGCTGGGCGTGCAGAGGGGCCTGACCCAGCCGGTGAGGGCTGCGCTGCCTGCTGCGGGCTGCTCCCCCCTGTACTAGGGAGGGGGCCGGGCCCCGCACACATCTGGCTGTGATAACACCCAGGGGGTAAGAAGGAGCTGCCAGCAACTGGTGGGGGTGCCAACGAGGCCCAAGACCCGCTGGCCAGGACCATCCAGTGCTGGGGGGGGGCCACTGCCCCAGTCCACAGGATCTGCAGCCCTCCCTCCATTGGAGTTGGGGGTCTTTTTATCCAGAATCTAATAAAAACTCTGAAAGGATACCTCACAGTGTGTGGATCTCATGGCTGATTTCAATGGGCAGGGGCTTGAGGGGGTCTCAGGTCCGGAGATGAAAGAAGAGGCAGAGGCTGGAGCTTTCTGGAGAATTTACTGACCAGCAGGGGTGGGGGTCACAGTGAGGCGCCCGACCTGGGATGCCCTGGGCAGGCTGGCCGCACTTGCCGCAGTGGGGCGCAGGGGCCTTATTGCTGCTAGGCCGGGTCCTCCCCAGACCCCTGTCCCCTGTCCCCCACCCCCATCGCGGCCCGTGGACGCACACGCCCCATGCACGTGCTCCCGTGTGCAGACGTGGGCGCGGCCGGGAGCCGGCCCCTTTCCCTGCCAAGACCCACCCCCAGCCTCGCTCCCCTCTGCCAGAACTGGCCCGAGAAGCAGCCGGGTGTGCGCAACCGACGCGGTCCCAGTCCAGGCGCAAGCGAGACTGCAGTGCACGGGGGCGAGCGGGTGGTCCGGGCCGCCCGGACAGGTGCCGGCGCCCCCCGCCGCCCCGGTCCCCGCGCCCTATGCGGCCGGGAGGCCGGGGTTCTGTCCCCAGGCCTGCAGCCTGCCCCGCCCCGACCCCCTTTTATAAAAAGAAGAGGAGACAGCACCTTCCGCTGGACACGCCCGGCGGGCGCCCTGGCCCGGGGCGGCCGTCCAGTCCCGTGTGCGTGGGCGCGTTGGCCGAAGGCCCCGCGAGTCCTGCGCGCGGCTCAGAGGTGCCGCGGGCTCGGGTGGCCATTGTGGTAGAGTTTCTGCTTCACGTGCACCATGTTGCCGGCCGCCTCCTCGAAGGGCCTGTGCGGCCGCCTGCCCAGCTCCCGCAGACTGCACAACTTGGGCAGCCAGGTCCACGAGCCGTCTGCGGGACAGGGGCGGGCTCAGGACGCGGTCGGGTCGCCGGCGGGGACCCGGGGGAAGCGCGACAGGGCGGG
>NC_043707.1:140940583-140945530 GCF_006229205.1 Suricata suricatta | reverse complement strand
GGCTGGGCGGGGCGCCGCGTGGCTGGGCGGGGCCGGGCAAGGCGAAGCGGACGTGGCCTTGCATGAGGGAGGGGGCCGCGGGGTGGTTGGGCCGCCCTCACTCACCGTAGCGCCGGCCGGCCCTCCAGGCACGCACGGCGCAGTGCAGGACGCCGTCCATCCACACCAGGAACCAGCTGATGCAGAAGCCGAGCAGCAGCCCCAGCATGAGGTCGATCTCTTGCTTGGTGACGTTGTCTGTCACGAAGTAGTTCTCGGAGGCGTCCACCACCGACTGGTCCCCGTCGTAAGGGATCACGTAGTGGATGTGGTGCCTGGGGGTGGCAGGGCGGGCTGGCACCTCTCCCGCGGGGCGGACAGCGACCCCGGCGGTAAGCGGCACCCATTTGCCCTGCTGGTCTTAGAAGCGGCCCTGTGCGGAGCTGAGGTCAGGAGAGGGCCAGCGGACTCGCCCAGGGCCGGGTCACCCGGCCGGAGGCTGCCCGGAGGGTGGTAGTGTGCGAGGCCAGGGATCAGAGTGAAGCCCCGCGTGTCCCCCTCCTCTCTCCTGCCCCGGGGCTCAGAGGGAACCGCGCCGGGGTTGCAGGAACACTGCGCGTGAACAAGCTGCTCCAGTGTGAAGGCCCAGGTCGCAGTGACTCTGTCCGGTAGCCAGGTCACAGCCCACTTGCTGGATGAGAGGGGCCTGCTGGTTCCTGGGGGTCCACTCTTTTGTCCTCCCCTCCCACTCACTATGCCCCTTCATTGCCTTCCCCTCTTGGGAGAGCTAGTGATGGGCCAGCCCTGCTCTGGGCCTCTGGTCTTCCTTCCGCTCCTGCATCCTTTGCGGGCACCTCCCCTTCCCGGGTTCTCTGTGCGGAGGTTCCCGGGGCTGTGCCGGGTGCCCATCTCCCCCCCCCCCTCTCCTGGGGGAGCCCTCCTGCCCGTGGCCCCTCAGAGCCGCACGGCTGGGGCCTGCTCTGGCTGCCCCTGGGATGTGCCAGCCGCCTGGGGCTCCCCGGACTCCGTGTTCCGTCATCTGCCAGGGTCTGTGCCGTGCTTCTCAGCTTCCCCTGCGTTGGCCGGCCAGGCCCACGCCGCTGACCCCTCTGAACTGCAGCCCTACTTACCTCTGCGGGGCTCTGAACTCTCCCCACGAGGCTCTCTTCTGCCTCAGGCCTGGCTGGATTCCCTCCTCCTGCTAGAACCCTCTGGGCCTGTCCCCGCCCCCCACCTCTGCTTCGGCCCACAGGAGAGCCTAGGAGAGGGACCATGGTGTGCATCCTCATGGCTGCAGCCTTCTCCCTTGCCTGGCAGTGCAGGGATCTCTCTGGGGCCTTTTTGCCCAGGAGGCCCCCTCTCCCGGTTCCCCCTGCCCCCAGCCCCTCTGCTGGTCTCTCCGACTCTCCAGCCCCACCCCATGAAGTCTCTGCCGCCCCCCCTCCCCGCGTCTGCTCTGAGCTCCAGCTGCCTGTGCGGCGTCTCCACGTGGGATCTCCCGACACCTCAAACTCACACCTAAAAATAGTTCCTCCCTCCCCAAACCTGCTTCTCCCCATCTTCCCCTCAGATATTGGCACCTCAGCCTGGTGTTCAGCCAAGACAGGCCCCTATTTCCCACCCCAGCCTCTCGACTGGGCCGCATCCCACTGCCCCCGAGGGAACGTCTCAAAACCAGAAACCCCACTACTCTTCCTTGATTGCAGGTCCCACTGCTCCTTCCCTACGACGTCCCTGCACCGGCAGCGTCCACGCGGCGCCTTCCTCCCCGCAGGAGCCTTGCAGGGACGGCGGCGGGCGGACCTCTCCTCACACCTCCCGCCTGCTGCTCCTGGGACCTCCTGGAGGCCATCCTGCTCAGCATGTCCAGACTATGACCAGTCCCGGGGGTGGGGCCTCAGCCACAGCCCCACGGAGCAGCAGGGCCCACCAGGCTGGAGTGGGTCAGCAAGGACGGCCCTGCTCATCTGTGACAGTTTGTCAGGAGCCACCATTAGTCACCAGTAAGTGCTGGAAACTATCAGGCACCACCCAGAACGCGCAGCCCCGGCCGGGTCCCCAGGAGCAGCTTCATGAGCCTGTGGAGGTGCCCGTCACTCAGGGCGCACTGGGCCAGGCAGGCTGCACGGGGGCTGCTCGCAGGGAGCAGCACTGTCCCCTCCCGCTTGACCCAGCCTTCTGGGCCTAAGACCCCTGGCAGGGCCGTCCTCGAGACTGCTGCTTCGTGCCCCTGGACACGCAGCTGGTCAAGGTAGGGAGCATGAAGGTTAAGCTGTCGAAGAAGCCAGAAACACCCCTGGTGCCCTGCGAGAGGGTGAGGCCAGGGCCCCAACCCACCCTGGTGGCTCAGGACCTCCAGGGGGCCGGAGGTCACAACCTGTGCCCCCACCACTGGCCTGGCCTCTGTCATTCCTCCCTGCCCCTCACCCCCCTCCTTTCTCCAAGTCAGGCCCCTGGTCTCACACGTGCACGTGTATTTTCATGATGTGTACACATGGGTCTTGTCCGGGCCACGCATGCTGCCTGTGGTCTGATGCCTGCTGTGTATACACGCCAGCCACATGCACAGGACACGGCGTGTATACTGAGGGTCAGGTCCATGAGCTCCACACGTGTGCGTGTGCGTGCTCGCCCGGGCTCGAGCGTGGTGCGTATCACATGGACATGCACATGCACTCAGTTTTGCACACGGCCATCGTCTGGGATGCCGTGGCCTGCTCACTGCACACGTGGGTAGCGTCCACCGTGGCAGCTCGTGAATACAGTTTACACACGGATACCTCGTGTGCTAAACTGTTCTCTGGGGACACACTCGCTGTGCCCACACGGAGCAGCCTCTTCGCTGAATGCTGAATTTATCACCTACACGGACCACGCGCACACACACGTCCATATGTAAGAACGCGGCGTACGCTGAATTTCCCACATGAAGTGACGTGGACACAGCACACACGTGGACATGCACACCCGGAAACTGCGGCACATGTGGCGCTCCGTGTCTTCTGCATCCGCAGACACGCCAACCGGTGCGCACGGGGCCAGAGTTACCCGAGCCCACATGGAGTCTGGATGCTGTGGACGACACAGACACACACCCTGGGCGGATACACTCTGAAAGCAAACCCCATCTGCCCAGAAGGGCCCTTGGCGTGACGTCACAGGCACATACACGCGGGTCGTAACACAACAGCCAAGACGTGTGAAATGTGCGTTGCTAATGTTTACGGAGCTCCGAGCCTGGGCCTCCTGCCGCGCACACCGCCGGCCACGGGGAGGGCCTCATAGCACCCCAGCTTAGACCTGCTCGTGGCCGTGGCCATCTCAGGAGGCAGTGGGCTCCTCAGTTCAGAGCCGTGTGCACCGGGAAGGGACGCAGGGGTCTCTGGCAGAGAGTGGCCACCCGCCCAGCAAACTCTTGATGGTTCTTGGCCAGCACATGTGAGGTCATTTACACACCCCTCTACCTTCCCGGATGTCTGTGTTCTGCTTGCACCCACAGGCACGTAGCATGCTCGGCGAGGCATGGCACTATCCTGTCTCTCTCACGCAACCCCCATGCCCACTGTGTGTGCACACACGTCCATGGAGCAGAAGTGCAGGACAAGGAGGAGGAACAGTGTCCGGGCTGGTGCCCCTGGTCCCTTACTAGCTGTGCGACCTTGGGCAAGTCTCTATCCACCTTTCTGCTTTCTTTGGTCCCAGCAGGAGGGCTTTCTGTGGGTATGGTGTGCATGCGGATGTGCATGTGAGCTATGTGTACGCACATGTATATGCACAGACAGCACACATATGCGCGTCTCATGAGAAGATGTTTATTTTGTACATGGACGTACAGACATGCATGGCCCGGAAGACTCCATTACTGCTCGTGCACAGAATGGGGGCGTTCACAAAGGTGGATGTGGGGGGCCTGGGCTCTCCCATCCCTCTCTGGATGACCTTGAGCAAGCCACACCCAGCTCTGCTCCAGTGCCTCCTCTGTACAACAAGAGGGTGGGACCAGATGGCCCTGCCCACCTTGACCTTCTGCGCTTCCCCATACGCGGCCTGCAGGAAAGTTCATGAACATAGTGCAGGGCCCAGGGAGGATGGTGCACTCTGTGGGCACGGCCAGCCGTGCGCAGGATCCTTCCTGACACACAGGGCTGGACTGTCGCCCTCCTAGCTTGCAGGCCCTGGACCGGGAGGCCCAGGGCCCGTTCTTCCCATCGCCCTGGCACAGGCCCTTTCTCTAAAGGCATTTTGGGAGGGGGTCCTGACTACTCCAGCATGCTCCCCCTGCTGGAACCGGATTGGCCAATCCCCAGGTGTCCAACGGAGGCTGGGCAGTCCTTCCCCCCACGGGCCTAGCGCAGTCCTGCAGCCAGGCCTGCTCGGGGCTCGCCTGCGCCCCAGTGGGCCCGCGGCCGCACATGTGTGATCACGCGTGTGCCCATCCGGGCGCGGACTCACCGGCCACAGTTGCAGTGGCAGACGCGGTCCTCGCCCCGCAGGTGCGGGAGGATGTAGTTGTGGAATCGGTCCAGCAGTGCGTTCATGTCCATCAAGCACGCGATGGCCTGGAAGAGCCCATGACCGGTCAGCGCCGAGGAGCGGGCCTGGCTGGGGCCCCGGGCCGGGGTTGGGGGGCAGGGGTGAGGAGCGCTGAGAGTGCGGGAGCGCAGGCCGGGGATACGGGTGCCCGGGGAGGCCCCGGAATCGGAGAGCTCAGGGCAGTCGGGATGGCGAGCGCAGGCCAGGAACGGGGAGCTCGGCGCAGCCAGGAGATGGGGAGCGCAGCCCCGGGATGGAGAGCGCAGGCCGGGGATGGGGAGCGCGGGGCAGCCCGGGATGGGAGCGCAGGCCGCGCGGGCCGGTAAACAAGGTGGGGGAGGCGGCGCGCGGGCGCGGGAGGCGGGCGCGGGCGCACGGGAAGCCCCTCCGCTCACCATCACGATCGACGCCCCCAGAATCATGAAGATCATGGTG
>NC_043707.1:140936477-140940483 GCF_006229205.1 Suricata suricatta | reverse complement strand
GGGGCCGCGCCGCCCGCCCGCCCCGCCCCGCGCCGCCGGCCGGACCCCTCCCCGGGGACCGCAGGGCGGGATCTCGTCCCCATCTGGCCAGTCCCGGCCCTGGACCCCCGGCCACGTCCCGGCCGGACCAGGCGGCTCTGGGGAGGGCCCTGGGGTTCCTCCCGGACCCTCCCCAACAGCGCTCAGCTGAAGACCCGTCCTCGCGGGCCGCAGGGCCGCAGGCAGGTTGGTTGGCACCTGGCTTCCTCCAGCAGGTACCGGCCTCTGGTGGAGGACCCTGCAGGGCCGCTGGGGAGCAGCCAGGGAGGTCACTCCAAAGCCACAGCCACATGGCCCAGCAAGGACCAAAGGGCGCCCCACAGTGGTGGCAGGTCCCACCTCAGCCCTATCTTCCCTGAAGAGTCCGCATCAGGCACGGGCCTGAGCATCGCGGAAGCCCAGGCCAGTGTCGGCGGCTGCGCTCAGGCTGCCCAGGGATGCGGGGGGCCCCCTACCATTTCCCCATGGGGGCCCGGGGTTTTCCACAGCCGTGGAGGTCCAGCGGGTCACAGGGACCACTGATCTCAGCCCCAGGAGGCGGCGTGGGGGAAGGGCCCCGTCCGTCCTGCTGCCAGTCCTCGTGGGTAGCAGGACCTCAGGGTCCAGCCAGGGGGCCAGGCTGTGGTCCCGCAGGGCGCCCCACCTCGGGGACCGCAGGGGCAGGCTGGGTGGGCAGCTCAGGACAAAGCAAAGGCAGCCAGCGGCATCTGTTTATTGGATGACTGCAGGTTCTTTCCTGGCAGGAGCCTATGGCTTCGTCCAGGTTATCTGTACATTGGAGCGAGTCTGGGGGGCGCAGGGGAAGGAACCACAGTGAGAGCCACAAACGTATGGGGAAAATGTACTATAAACCGCCATTTATGTTTTTGGGTAAAGAAAGCAAGCTTCATCGTTGACATCCCACTCATAAGTGAAAGTGGGAAAGGAAAACTGGATGTTTTTAATGCGGTGTTTCTGTGCATCTTTCCGTCAGTACAGATTGCTGGGCGCTGCTGCCGTCACCTGAAGTAGAAACAGAGAACCAGGGAGGAGACAGTAGTAACCGGGGGAAGCGCGGCCGCGGCGGCGGCTCAGTAGAAGCAGACCGTGTGCAGGAAGGCGCGGCCGCTCTTCTCCTCGAACTCCTGCAGCAGCTCGTCGATCTCGTTCTCCATGTCCTCCGTGTGCTGGATCTGCGGGGAGCCACGAGCGCCTGAGCGGGGGCCGGCCCCCCGCCCCGCCGCCGACCTGTGCCCTGGAAACGCACTCACAGCCCTCGCCCCTGCAGGGGCCTCCCCCTGCTGCAGCCCACCAGGCTTGCCCACAGGTGTCCCAAGTACACGAACTAAGGAATCTCACTGCCGCCGCTGTCCCCACTCTGTAAGGTGGTCACTCGCCCAGTCACTCAGCACTGGCCAAAGCCAGCCCACGCTCTGCAGGGGTGGTGTCCCGTGCACGGCAGGGCGCTGGGGCATCTGTGGCATCCACCCATTAGCTGTCACTAGGGTCCCTTCCAGTTGTGAGTGCCATAAATGTGTGCAGATAAGGCCAGATGCCCTCCGGGGAGCCCCTGCTCTGAAGAAGTAGGTGCTGCCGGCGGACAGTCTGGGGGGCGGCCCACGCCCTGGCCTGTAAGCAGCGCCTCTCTGACGTGAGGCCCTCTGGACCCCACCTCTGGTCAGGGTGACCCGAGTGGAAGTTCCACGTGCAGCTTCTGGGACACATGGTCCCCTTCGGCCCTTTCTCTTGCACGATGGCCGTGCTGGGGACAGAGGCTGTGCTGGGTGGAACAAGGGACCAGGCCCGGGGCCCCTCACACTGGAAGCCAGGCCAGGCCCACCAGTCTCTGCACTTCTCGGTTAAGCCACCTGTCTCCTCATTTCTGTCACTCCTAGCCAGCTGACCTGAATGCCGGCTCATGGGCAGAAAACAGGACAAGGCTCATGGGTTTTCCCTGGGATGGGTCCTCTTGTCACCTCTGAGAGGGAGGGTCTCGCTCTTGAGCATAGCCGCACAGTGGCCACAAGGGCCCCGGGTGTTTCCACACAAGGGAGGACTGCCCAGGGCCACTTGGGAAGGCCAAGGACTGACAGGTCCTCAGGGTCAAGAGAGGAGGACCTACAGCGTCCACAGAGCGCTGACAGCATCTCCGGGGGCCCCCAGGCTCTGCTCGACGCTGGGGGGTTCTGACAGAGGGTCCCCGGTGGGCACGCACGGCCATCTCCGTGGCAGCCGGATGCTGAGCAGGCGCCTCACTCCCGTCGACCCAACAAAAGGCACAGAGGCGAGTTCTCAAGCCAAAGCCGTGTAGCTGATCCACAGGTCTGTGGGCACTTCTGCATTTACTTGGATTTTAACATTTGAAAATAACCCGGATGTGAATCGAATCACGTGACAGCCACTTTCCTGGTAAAACCCTGTGTCTGGAGAAGGCGGTCCTGGTCATGTCCCTATCGCAGAACCTGCTCCCTGGGGCCCCGGGTGAGGCAGACCTGGACTCTTGGGCCAGAGCAGGGGACAGGAGGGCACGGGCTACTCACACACTGGCACAGCTCGCAGATGAGGAACGCCCCCAGGGTGGCCTCTTCATGGTTGTCCTGGATGTCCACATTGATCACGTGCACCGGCTGGCAGGTCTCCTGCTCTCTGGAGTTCAGATCTAATGGGGACAGGACACAGCCATCAGAGGCCAGAGAGCCAGGGCGCAGGACGCCAAGTGCACGCTGCCTCTGGGGAATAAACCAGGCCCAAGCGCCTGCTTCCCCAGGACACACACACCAAGCATGGTGGGCTACAAGGAGACCCGGGCGTGGTCCTCCTCAACGACCTGGCCACATGGTGTCACTCACCGAGCACCAGGCCCCTGCTCCTTGTTTCACACACGCTCATCACGCGCCCCAGAGACCATGATGCTGTCAGCCAACGCAGGCGGTTCTGCTCCAGCAAACACGGGCAGCCAAAGGCCACAACCTCCCACCTCCCCTCCGGCCTCAGGTGGGCCACGCAGGTTGGGGTCCAGGGAGGAGGGAGGGCCCCATCCACCTCCACCACGGCCTTGCCCACTCGACTCTCCGCTGCCCACTGGAGCCACCAGACATGCCGGGAGCCCCTCGCCAGCCCCTCGCCAGGAAACGGGAGCAGTGTGCAAGGCAGCCCAGCCGCCCTGGAATGCGCTCCGCTACCCGCCCAGCACCCCGCAAGCCCGCGCCAGGCAGGGCGGCAGCAGGTGCGCAGGGTGCGCCCAGTCCGCGTCCTTACCTTCCACCACCTGGTCGTACACTCTCTCTTCACAGGTGAGGATCAGATCAAACAGGTCTCTGCAGTTCTGGAACCTTTCTGGCCGGGGTTTGATCCTCTTATTTCTGTCCAGCATGTGCAAAATGCCATTCTGCGTATAGCTAGGTGCTGGAGTCAAGGAACTTCACAGACCTGTGTTAGAGCCGGCAGCGCCTACAGCCCAGCCCAGCGCCTCGGCATCCGCACCGGCATCAGCCGGGCCGCTAGGCCCTTCCCGGCAGGGGCGTCAGAGCAGCAGAGGGGCTGAGGCCGTTCTGGGGAGTGGGCCAGGCCAGTCCCTTGGGTCCTGCAGAAGACAGGCCAGGTAGGGGAGGCGCTTGCCCTAAGCCCAGCAGACTGACCCTGACCGGTATCCACACGCTCACCCCAGCCTGCCAAGCTGGCTGCAGGCCTTCAGATCAACCTTTTCCAGAGAGCAGAGACCTGGTATCTACACCCCTCACTGGCTCCTCCCCCAACTCGGTCATCACTGGCACTGAGCATAAGCCCTTCAGCAAAGACAAAGCCAATCCTGGGTCTGGCTCAGTCTCTCTCACACACACACACACACACACACACACACACACACCCACCCACCCACCCACCCACCCCTGGAGACCCACCAGAGACAGACACACACACACACAGACACACCTGGAGACCCACCAGAGACAGACAGACAGACACACACACACACACACCTGGAGACCCA
>NC_043707.1:140914327-140936377 GCF_006229205.1 Suricata suricatta | reverse complement strand
ACACACACACACACACACACACACACACACCCCTGGAGACCCGCCAGAGAAAGGGAAGCATGGAATAGCCTAGGGGTGGGGAGAGAAGCCAGGGAGCACCTGAAAATAGAAGGTGGTCAGGCCCTGCAGCCGCAGGAGGGGCATAAGCCCCTCACATGGGACCCTCTGGACAGGGCCCCACCCTGACCCAACTCCAGTAACTGAGTGTTCTCGGGCCCCCAGGGATAGGGTTCACCCCAAAGATGAGGTCCATGGTCACTAAAGGGCATTCCAGACAGCTGGGAAAAGCATCTTTAACTCTATTTATGAGAGGGACTAGCTGCTTGAGGAATTGTGATACCCTTAATGGCTTTCTCAGACTTAAAATTAGGACAATTTAACCTCCTATTACTCAAAATACATTTCCTACCTCTCTGGATAGTGAATAAAGCTTCTAGTGTATCTGTACATGGTCTGTGTGAGTTTTATGTTGAAAAGACACCGGACTGTGAGCCGCTGGGCCTCCGGCCCCTCCCGCTCCCGGCCGGCTTGGTGGCCGCATGGCGGTCTCCCAGCACCGGGCCCTCACACGGTGGCACCAGAGTCCGGCGCAGAGAAGCGGCTTCGGGAAGGCCCGCGTGCCGGCGCAGGGCGGACTACGTGGGCTCGGGCGATCAGGACAGCCCGTGGTCTCGGCCCCCTGCACCCCTGCTGGCAGGTGAAGACTGTGGCGCCCGCCTGTGTCCTGTGTCCTCAGGGACACATCGTCCCGGGGCGAGGCCCAGGCTTGAGGCTCCCAGCCCTCGGGGACAGGTGGCCACCAGGCACTCAGGGAAGGCCCCTCCGGAGGGCCTGCAGGGCTAAGGCTTTGCAAAACCTTTCCTCCTTTACTTCGGCCTCAATTACTTCTGAAGAAGAGGAACAAATGAAGAGTCATGTAATTAAGGAGAAAGTGGCTCATTCAAGGATCAAACCCCAATCTTCACTGGTGTACAAGGGAAGTGGCGATGGTGGCCTTTCTGGACTGTTTCCTGGCAACCACGAGACAGAAGGCCGGCCGGGCCAGGCAAGAGCCCTTGCAGACAGACCCAAAGCCCACCTGCCTCTCCACGTCACAGGGGCCCGGACGGGGTCAGGAAGAGGAGGAAGAGAGAGGGGCCCTGCTGGAGACCTTACGTGGGAGCAGCGAGGCCAAAGCCGAGCAGGGTAGTGGCAGGCCCCGCTTCTGGAAGGAGTGGTCGGACAGCGCACCGTCAGACCTCCCACGACGCACATCCCCCTCCGGTGGGCAGCAGCTCCCGGAGGCAGGAAGGCGTCTCAGGACGGGACAGCAGCAGGCCACAGTCTTACCCTCGGAAGGAACGAGCTGAGCTCCCTTGTCCAGCTGAGAAACGGGTTCCCAAGTGGGAGGGGACATGGGATGTGGCACGCGGGCTGCCACTCTCCCCAGCACCCTGACCGGAAGTGCCCTGAGATAATTGGGGGGCGGCTCCTAACGAAGCTTTGGCCTCCGAGTGAACCCCGAGGTATTGCCAGAAGGCCAAGGAGACGGGGTTAGGCCTCTCTCTCCTGTGGCACAACGCAGACCTCGCAGGGAGGCTGCCGAGCAGCGCAGTCTGCCCGAGGGGCCACTGCACGCCGGCAACGTCGCCTCGCTCCCGGCCTTCAGAAGCCAGGTGTCTTCCCTGCTCTCACCTGCAGCAGGTGCAGGTGGCATGTCCCTGGCCCCATGCGGTGAGGCCAGCAGAGCTCCGCTGGCACCTTGAGGGTGGAGGGGCCGGGGACCTGGTGTCTGGGTCGTGTCACAGGAAGCAGAAAAGGGAAGGATCACCTGGAACACTCCGTGGTCTTGACCAGCAGACGATTAGACCCTGTCTGTGCACAGCATGTGCACTTTCAGACGGCTGTGTGAACGTTGGCACGCAGGCCAACCAAAGTGCAAGGGGGCAGCCTGTCGGATGCAGGATGGGAGACTGTCCCCAGGAAGAGAACAAGGAAATGAGAAAAGGAATAGGGAAGTCACGATAACCCGTCTTCTTGGCAAAGCGCGGCAGAGATCACCCGGAGTCCTGAGGGCCTGGAGGCAGCTTTGTCTCGAGGGCCGTCTTCCGGAATGGGGCTCTTCCGGAGAACGGGGCCACATTCAAAGCAACTTTTCAACCGTCAGGTTTAACCTAAACGGAGGTTTAGCTGAACGCTTTTGCCTTTCCAGTGATTTCCCAAAGACCAGGCCTTCCACAGCGCATCTGTGTACATGCACCTTGGGGCCCCTGCGTGAGACCCCCACAGCCCCAGGGAAGCGCAACTTGCTGTCCCCTGAGAGTGAGGGAGGGGACAGAGGGAGGACAGAGGTTTAAGCTAAAGACAAACAATGAGGAGCAAATGAGCCATTTGCAGAGCTTGGGAAAGGCGCTGCAGCAACAGGAGGGCCAGACGCTGGCTCACCAAGGTCACAGGCTTCCCAGGGGCGCCCCTCACTCCACATCCTCACCCAGATGGGATCAGGCACCAGCATCTCTGCTCCTGAGCTGGACAGAGGCTCGTGCCAGGGATGGGGGCACACAGCCCAAGCCTCATCTCCCCACAAATGTCACCAACCAACCAATCAACACAAACTGGGTGAAAGGCGGGGCATGCCCGCCCCCAGCCCCGAGGTGCCACCTGGTCAGAAAGGGGCCTCAGGGCAAAGCAGCCTCACAGTGCCCGTGGATCCCGGGGGCCCTTGTGTTCTCTCCTGGTAATCAGGGTTAAGTCAGAACCTTCACCTTTCGGGGGAGGCCCGGGGCCAGCAGACCGGCAGGGGTGCACCGGGCTCCTCCTCCACCCACCGTGGGGGTTAGCATGCCCCCAGCGGCTGGGCCAGGCCCCGTTCTGCTGTTCACGCCTCGGGAACACAGGATGCCCAGCTGAGATGCTGGGTGGCCAGAGGCCCATCAACACCTGCTCTAGGCCCCGAACACTACCATGCTGGGGTCGGGTCTTCCCACTCTCTGGCCTCGGATGTAAACCCAAACCCTGCACAGGTTAAGGCCCCCCAAAAGCAGGCCACACCCAGAGAGCCTCCTCGTCTTTTTGAATCCTGTATCTAGTTTCACTTCCAAGTTTAGGGTTGATTAATTGGAAACATAAGATATGGAGCGAGAATTCTCAAGGGGACCGAAGTCCTCTCCGGGAGAAGATCCTCAAAGGCAGCTCGGCTCAGAAATGCCCCAGCACCGCCCTGCCCCCCACAGGCTGGCACAGGAACTCCGCGTGGGGGCGGGGGACGCAGAGCAGGAGGACGACCGCCCTGCTGAGCCCGGCCCACAGGCCCTAAGCAGGGAGACAGCCAGCAGGGCCCCAGGAGAGGACTGGGGCTTCTGAAAACCAGCTCCCGAAAGGCTTGAGGACAGAGCACAGCGGTAAGGTCCTCCCAGGAAGCCCAGGGCAACGTCCCAACCCCAAATACGCCACGAGGGACAACTCCCAGGCCCAGGGAAGTCCCAGTCAGCGGCCCTCCTCCCTCTTTTCTGCTGTCCTCAAGGACACACTGGGATGGAGGGGCTCCTGGCCTTGGGGGCTCCCCTTTGGAGTGTCTGACCTGCAAGAAGTGGGGAGAGGCGTCCAGGGAGTCCTCACCACGCGCACCAACTGAGGCCTGAGTGGGGCTAGCCTGCGGCCCGCGAGGGCCACCATTCTGTGAACCGAGGGCCGGCACCCTCCCTGCGCTGGAGCCACACTGTGACGGGGCTGACCTCACACATCCAGGGCCAGACACTGCAGGGCTTCCCAGGCTCCTAGATAAAGTTGGAACAAAACCTCCAGGGTTTAGTTTAAGGCCTGTTAAAAACACAAACCCAAGAGCCTGCGGAGGAAGCAGTCAGAACTCCCCTGGCTCCCTGCGAAGTCCTCAGGCCAACTCCCGGTAAACACCACGTCCCCACACACAGCACTCAACACCCGGCCCTGCAGACACGAGTGACCACGGGGAACTGTGCACACAGCACCCCCCAGAGAACACAGCCCCCGAGAGCCCACCAGGAGAGGTCACCAGCACCGTGCGTAGGAACAAGTGTTACTTATGTGAAAAATAAAGGAGAGAATAAGCCCCTGGGGTAACGCGTTCTGAGTGTGGGGGCCAGAGGCCTCCCACGAGGACTGACTCACAACCCCATGGTGCAAACGCGCTACGTGGGGACACAGGCAGGGCCCCCAGGACAGCGCCGCCACAAGGCCCGGAGCCCCAGGGCCGCGGCGAAGTCACTTTTGTTGGGCTCGAACCAGCAGAGAACGTGTTGGAGAGCTGTGCGTTAGCAGTCACATTGCGTGCGCCAGCTGCGGCCACACAGACACGTGGCTCCTGGGGCGCAAGAGACAGTGTCCCGAGCACCTCCCCACTGAGCTCACCGGCAGGCGTGGACTGCCGCAGCCCAGGAGCACTGATGGCCTGCCCTCGGCGACCCTCACCTACGGGCAGGCAGCCCCTCTACTCACTGGGGAAGTTTCCAGTTCTGGGGTGGGGGTTGGGGGTGGCTCCCAGGCTGTTGGTGTAATCAGCCCGCGCTCGGGGTGCAGGAGAAGGAGCCCAGCCCTGGGGACCGTGCAGGGGGTTGAGCACGTTCTCCCATTTCTTCAAAGGAAACCCCTTTGACGGGGGATTAAAAAACAGCACAATTCTTCCATCCTGCAGGCCCAGCCGCCCAGAAACCTGGAGGTGGGGGCACCGAGGTCACTGACCTCACCCTGGGCTGCTCCTGGCTTTAGCTCGCGCGTGCAGGCCTCACCCCTGGCCACCCAGAGTGGGCTTCAAGTGCACAGACGACAAAGGTCCACCATGACACACTGGCCAGCACGATTAAGCTTTAGTGCTTTGTAGGAGACTTACATGATGGAAAGAGATGACCGGGGCGCGTGGGTCTGCCAGCTGAGCGTCTGACTCTCGGTTTCAGCTCAGGTCGTGATCTCACATTCCGTGGGATCGAGCCCTACGCTGGGCTCTGCACTGCTAGCGCGGAGCCGAGCCGGTCTGGGACGCCCTGTCTGCCCCTTCCTGCTTGCCTTCTCTCTCTCTCAAAATGGCACGTCTGCTTAAGTTTGAGAGAAAGTTCAGAAAAATAAAAATTTAAATAAGTTGGCCAGATAAGTAAAACTACAGTGGAAAAATATCTTGTCTTTGTGAGTGCGTGTGTTCTAACAGCAGGCTCCAAGCTCAACGTGGGGCTGGACCCCGTTACCAGAGAGAGAGTCACAGGCTCCACCGACCGCGTCGGCCAGGCCTGGACACACACCTAGCCCCAGCTGCTTAACCTTCTACAAATTTGAACCTCAACACAGAAAGCTGGGCCCTAAGATAGAGCACTCTAGTGAAAACTTACTTTCAGAAACTTTTAAGAAAAAGTTATAAAATTATGAAACAGACTATAATCATGTCTAGTTTACGTAAATGGTTCCAAACTGCACTAAACCCCAAGCGACCCAGGAAGAGAGGCTCCCTGGGCTGCCTGCAATGGCCGCCAGCACCCGCGCCGGCGGGGCCTGGCCACCAGGAGGCTCTAGCCGGCGACACCGCTGCGAGGGAGTCCAAGGCAAGAGTAAAACCATGCTCTTCCCCACGGGAGCCCCGCTCATGTAGGGATCTCACAGAAAACAGTTGCGGGTGGCTGGGTGGCTCAGTCGGTTGAGTGTCCCACTTCAGCTCAGATCATGACCTCATGCTTCGGGAGTTCAAGCCCTGTGTCAGGCTCGCTGAGGTCAGCGCAGAGTCCCGACTGGCTCTCTCCCTCTCAGGCCACAATGAATAGGCAAAGCCCAGGGCGGTCACCGAGCTGACCCGTCCCCTCCCCGTTGAGTGCTCAGCTTCTACACCGTCGGCACACGTGCCTCTGAGGGACGAGCCCATCCAAGAGGCCAGCGCTCGCCTCGCAGCCGCCCAAGCAGGGCTCCTCGAAGCAAACCGCCGCGGCCAGGGGAGAGCCGACGGCGGGGTTCACCGGCGGGGTTCACCGCCAGCAGAGAACCGAGCCGTGCGGAGGCCCCTGCAGAGAGAAAGGGGTCACTGAGTGCCCCCTCACCCACTGGGTCGCGCCCAGAACTGCAGGGAACACGGCCTGGTGGGGGTGCTTTTCTGACTTGGGGGTGTTACTCTGGAGGGTCATGGTGAGGCCCAGGGGGGTCAGAGTGGGGCCGGGAGAGGGACGGCAGCCTTGAGAACATGCATCAAGGAAAAGAGGCCGGGCTTCCAAAAGCTTCCTGGTGACCCGCGATCCAGGGCGCACTCCTGGCAGAACACGCGGCTCCGACCTGCTAAGCGGCCAGGGCAGCGAGCAGGCCGTCCTGACGGTGCTGACGACAGCCATTTCCCGCCCTTCAGGACGTGTGTCCTCAGAACCACCCTGATGAAGTCCCCGGTTTGAGAGGCCACACGCCCACTGGGAGCCTCCCTCGGACAGAGGGCTGAAGGCGTCCGCGGAGGAAGCCTGGACAGGCAGACGACGCCAGTGGGGCTCCGGGCCCTGCGCGGGGACACTCCTCAGCCACGGCGGTCAGTACCAAGGTGGGCGCTGCTGGACAGGTGCCTGCACTCGGGGCCTGCTCAGGGGCACTTCACCCTCAAGGCCAGTGGGAAAGCAGTGCCTGATGTGGCAGGGACCCCTGGGGCCTGCGACCACGCCCGCTGCCCACCCTAGTGTCTCCCTGAAGCCCTTCCTAACCCCGCACTTCCTCTTGGTAAAGGCCCGGGCAGGCCCCCCAGCCCTGGGAAGAGGCCCATTCCCACGTGCCCATCCAGTGCCCCTATCCCCCCATCAGAGCTCCTGGCGGCTCACCTGGATTCCCACCGTCCAGCGCTGGCTACATGCCACGGGCCACACCGTCTCGGAGTTTAGATTCAGGGGAGACACCACACATGGGAATCACTGAGCAGGCCAAGTACTAGCAAGCCAAGGACTAAGAGCAAAGGCCCAAGGAAAGGTGCACATACGGGAACCCAGACCACCCCTCACCCACATGGGTACAGGAGACATCCCCAAGCCCATGTTCTCAGGGCAAAGCCCTGAAGCAGTATGGAAGCAAGGTGTTTCTTGTGGCTGCTCTTTAGCCAGCAGGCCGTCAGGCCAGAGTGGGGCACGGCTGGGGTCTGGTCCCCACAGGCTTCACAGTAACCTACCACCCCTGGCAGCTCTGACTGTCCCCCGTCCTCCCCATCCTGAGAGGAAGAAAAGACAGCTGGAGAGGGTGCACCCAGTGCTCTGGGGGAAGTGGGCAGGTTTGGGGGCCACTGTGGGGCTGTTGCAGGTCTTCAAAAGCATTCAAACAGCCCACCGGCCAGCAGTCAGAGGGAGAACCCGTACCGGGGGGCGGGGAAAGGCAGACAGCAACTAGCTCTAAGCATGGGGTCTCTCGGAAGGGCTGTGGGGGCGCTGGGGCCCTGGGGCCATACTCAACCACTACATCCAAGGCTTTTACGCTAGGACTTCTTTATATTGAGAAATTCATCTTGGAAACCAAAGTTTTTGCAAAGCACACAAGACGCACAAATGAGAACCTGGGACCCCCCGGAGGAACGGGCACTGCTGCCCCAACATGAGGTTCGGCGGCCGGTTCGGGCCCGTGGACAGTGCCCTCCCAGCACCCTTCAGTTTATGTGCCTGGCGTCCACAAATCCCCTCCCGCTGGCTGGGAGCAGTGGGCAAGGTCAGCGTGGCTCTGTCGCACCCAGACACACAAGTGACCCTGGCAGCCATGCCAGCCAAGGCGGCGCGCGCCTCTCAGACACAATGGCAGCTGCTCTGGCTCCTTATCTGTAGTATCTTCAGGCCATGATTTAAATTTTAAGCACGAGTGCTTTCCTAAAACCTGAAAGCTGAGACACCAGCAAAATTAGATCAGAGTTTCTCTAGATACCAGTGTTTGGCTTAGGAAATAGACATTTGCTAAACAATATTTTCAAAAACTACTTAAAAAAGCTGCCGACCAGCATGAAACAAGAGAAGGTCTAACGCAGCAGGAGCAGAGAGACGCTCAGCGCACCTCGAGCGCAGCGGAGGGGGCAGCCCGGGGCCACCAGGCGGGTGTGTGTGCGCTGCACACCGCGGGCCGGGCCGGGCAACCGGAGCTGCAGGAACCGTCCCCATGACGGGACCGGCAGGAGGGCAGCTGCCTCCTCCCCACCGGGCTCAGCACGCAGGGCACGGCTGAGCTGCAAACAAGAGCCCGAGGAGGCCCAAGCCACAAGTTTCTGGAAAGGGCCAGGGGCTGTCACACAGCAGGACCTCGGGGAGGACAGACCCCTCTTAAGCTCCAGTGTCCACTGGCCTCAGACCCAAGACAGAGGTCGGAAGGCTGTGGAGATTTACAACCCTAGAGATCTTTTTTATTGTCACCTTTTACCCCAAGACAAGTACACAATGAAGAACTGGGTATACAGTGGCCTCTGGAACCACAAGGGGCAGGGGTCAGGGTCGCCCCCTGCAGGCAAAAATCCAAGTGTAACTTGGATGCTCCAAAAACTATACCAACAGCCACTGTTGGCCTTACTGGCAACACAGTCGATTAACACATATTTTGTAAATATCATATTCTGTATTCATAGAACAAAAGAGCTAGAGGAAAAGACAGAATCACAAGGCAGAGAAAACACACTTACAGTGCGGCACTGCATTTATCGAGAAAAATCTGCGCACTGGTGGACCCGTGCAATTCCAACTCCTGCTGTTTGGGGTCAACTGTACCCACAAATTAACCCAACGCCTACAAGACAGTGCAACTGAGGGTAAAAAGAATGAATGGTTAAAAAAAAGCTAACCCCCAGAGATAATTACAAAAGATGGAGAGAAACCAGAAGAATATGCTGGACCCAGGATCTAGGAAGTGCTGGATCTATTTGCATTTCACATCTGTACTGAGGGAGCACTGGCCTCTTACGTTCAAAATGCCACTGACTATATTAGAGCCACACATTTACTTGCTTTTCAAGACAAGTGATTTATGTGGTTCACAAAATGCCTATCTACTCGAAGGGTTTAAATGGGCACTAACTTGAATGCACAAAACTCTCTTCGGGTCTCAGGAAGGCACTGTGGCTCTCCCCCCGCCGCCCCCCACAGAGACCCCTCTGCCAGGGCCAGGGATCTGCTGCCCTGTCGCAGACTGGCCATTCTTGGGCGCAGAAGAAAGGTACTCACCATTCAGGAAAGGTACTCCAGGGAGGCCGAGGCTGTGGCAGCTGAGCCTGGAACCCTCCCCCACTCCCCTACCCCCCCCCAAGCTGTGCTAAAGCCTACAGGGAGCAACACTAACTTTAAAGCTGCTCGGTATTCAAAATAACTCCAAGGCAAAGGAAGAAAGAATTTTTAAGGTTAGGAGAGAAAAAAATCAAGTCTAAAATTGGAGAGCAGACTACACCACAGGTCTCGAGGACGTGCGGGGGGAGGGGGGCCCTGCAGAAGGACACACGTCACAGGACTCCACTTGGATGAAGCGTGTGCAAGAGGCAAACCCAGAGACAGAAGGTAGATGGTGGGTGCCAGGGGCGGGTGCGGAAACGGTCTACAATTACATGGTCACGGTTGCACAGCCCGTGACATACACGAAGGCCACCGGGCCGTGAGCTTCGTGTGCTGCGTGGATTCTCTGACCACACGACGCTTCTGTAAACTTGACTCCCTGTACTACGGGTAGATCATTCCCAAAGGGAACTGGTAACTAGCCCAGGCCGGCTTTATGGACTAGTTCAGGGTTAGCAGAAGGAGGTCTGTAGCCCACTCTCAGCCCCACTCCCTAGATCTCCCACAGCAGGTCCTGAAACCAGAGCACGGCCACTCGTCACCGGGAGCCAGAGGCAGGGGGCCCCCAACCCTTCGAGGCCCACCCTGCTCCCAGAGAGAAAACCACCTAACTACAGCCAAATATTTTAAGGAATAAAGTGCTGTCACCCTACTGGGCCAAAACTCACTGAGCGCCTCAAAACCTCAGGGCCCCACGCTCAGCACTGTGTCCCAACCCAGCCTCAGGAGCGCCACCCCCACACACACACACGACACTCCGACCCACACCACCGGGCCCCTCGGCCTCACCGCCTGGCTCTGCTCACCAGGTGCCACTTTCCTCCTGTCTAGTCCTTCTCTCCCTTGAAAATTTGAGCATGTACTGAGTATGTTTTATCTGTGGGTTACATCTTATTATACTATTCTAGCTCTCCACAGCAGGTTATGACGGTCACGTCCACAAGTGCCCCGGGAGTCTAGGTTACAGATCCTATCTGGCAGATCCCCCTGCAGCTCATGTGTGCCCCCGTTACCAGCCAAGTGTCCCCTCCCGTGTTATCATGGTGCCTCTCAATCCCGGTGTCTAACTCCCAACCCACAGCTGGACCCCCCCATCGGCTCTTTCCGTTCCCTTCATGCACAAAGACCCGGGCCCCCGTCCTGCATCTTGCCCGTGTCCACAGGGAGCCCCTGGATCACAAGCCCCCCCTCTACTGGCCAAGGCCTGTACTTGGTGAGCTAAGCACCAAATACCCCCCTTCCTAGAGGACAGAAAGCCCACCCAAGAGAAGTTAATACACCGACAAAGGTGTCCATTCCAGAGCCCCATGACGGGCCATCAAAAGGGGAAGGCCGGGTAGATGATCTTCCGACACAGGGTCTCAGGAGGCAAACACTGCTGGTGAGAGTAGGGAACAGCCATGCCCTCCCCACACGCAGCAAAGGCACATCCGTGGGGCTGTCCCCTGGACTGGAGGCTTTGTGGAGAGACCGAGCCTCTGTACAAAGTCAGCCTACAAAGGAGATTCTGAATTCTGAGCAGCTGGTCTCTGCTCCTTCATTCAGAACTGCCGGGACATCACATCAACCCTCCCCCTCCAAACCCTCTGGTTCTGGTCATTTTAGAATGTGGTTATGTGCTGTCCGTTCCTAGAATCGGGAAGATCACGGTCAGCTCCACGGTCAGAAGGCCTAGTTTGTAGCGACTGAGAGAGTACGAACAAGTGCAATATTCTGACTTCGCTTCCCTCGTGAGCGTTAAGAGTTTTAGAACTGATGCCAGCTGAAGAACGATCTTCAAAACCAGACGGGGTCTCCAGATGAGCCTAATGACCCACGGAGAGTTTGTGACAAGCTACAAAAACCCGGAGTTCAGGTCACAGGTTTTTCCAGGGTAAAGGGACTGTGGTCAACACTCCTCTGCTCTCAACACAAGGGAGAAGGTCAGGGATGAAGTCTTTCTGAGCTGCTGCCTCTCCGGGAGCCAGAGCCCAGCCTGCCTTCTCGGCCCCAGGATGAGTCGCTGCAATGCAGAGACGCAGGGACAGCTCGCTGGAAATCCTCAGGGTCCCTTCCCCAGGGCAGGCTCTGGGCCTTCTGAGAAAGGGGGCGCACGGGGCTTCCCAGGAGGACCTTGGGCCCACCGAACCCTGCGTCCCCGACTCCTGGGAGCAGGGCGTCACTGGTGACCCACCATCCACAGCGACCCACGGACGGCCCCACGTGCCCGGCTATGGCACTTCGGCCTAAAGGCCCCAGGACAGCCTTCTCGTAGGTGAGGGGGAGACGGAATAACTGTCAGGGTCCAGTTTTACACTTCACTAAAGTGACATTTGGGGCCACACTCTGGCTGGCTAATTAGTCTATAAATTTACAGAAAACACTTGTAGTTTATTAAGAATTCTACGAGTACCAACAGGAAGACAAAGTTCTCCGGTTGGTGTCCCTACTCCTTGCGCTCCGACCGTGCCTGGGCTCCCTCCTGAGAAGGACAAACCGCCCAGAGGGACAGGGCGGCCCGGGGCCACAGCCAGGCGGCAACGGTCTAGCAGCCGGACATCACGCTCATAAGATCTATTCTAAAAACACCTTTTCTTTCACATGAGCCTTACAGAGCACATCGCGTCTGTTCTGCCTCTTCCTGAAATGAAGTGAAGTTCTCTCAGGTTATTCGCTTCCAACATGCTCCCCTGGGCAGCACACATGGCCTCCTACTAATCTGCCCCTGCAGACATGTGGCAGAGATGTGTGCAGCAGCCTGTCTCCGTGTGCATCAGTGCACACTGAGCGCACACACGCACGCACGCACCTACCTGCAGAGGACAGCAGTGGGCAGCCCTGCAGTGACAAAAGCAACTTAATTCTGTGGTTTCCGCTTTCCTCATCTAAGCTGTCCTGCTTAATGTTAAACCAGAACATTCCTCCACTCTGTCAAGGTGCTCCGCGTCTCCACGTGCACGCCCTAAATGGCCGCTTCGCCACTGTGTGTGGCGTGACGCACACCGTACAGAGGCGGCCACTACCTGCCCACCTCACAGATGCCCCTAAACCAGAGGTCGGAGTGACGCGCACGTCATGGATCACACCTGCCAGAGGCCAGCGCATGGGATTTTAAAGGGGCCGCCCATTGGGATACAGTTCTTTGTCCTTCCTGAGGAGATCATTGTACATCTGGTCGTATGTAGTTTTGAAATCATAAACATTTGGCTTGTCTGGTGCTGGTCCTGGGAGCTTCACGTGGGTTCCCGTTCCAAAGGACCGGACACTGAATCCCCGTTTGCTGAAAGACACAGAAGGAGAGAAAGAATCACAGTTGGGATTGAGACACAAAGCTCTGAAACTAAGGGACAGGACGTGGGAAACAATGAGTGACTGCTGATGCTACAGAACATGCTTTTAAATCTGTCACTTGGGGCGCCTGGGCAGCTCAGTCGGTTGAGCATCAGCTTCGGCTCAGGTCATGATCTCACGATTCGTGGGTTCAAGCATCGCATCAGGCTCTTTGCTGACAGCTGCTCAGAGCCTGGAGCCTGCTCCAGATTCTGTGTCTCCCCCTCTCTCTGACCCTCCCCTGCTCACACTGTCTCTGTCTCAAAAATAAATAAAAAACATTGAAAAAAAATTTTTTTAAATTAAAAAAAATCAGTAACTTTCGGCATCGTTCGCACAGACTGCCGGTGATCCTGCGGCACACTGCACAAATCTGGATGAAACCCCCCCAGGCGGAAGACAGAGGGTTTCAACCCAGTTATCAGGTGGCAGCCTAGCACCACAGCTGTGCACCACGTGCCTCTAGAACCTCTCTGACCCTCAGAGGCTTGCCAGACATGCAGGTTTAGAGAAGATTTCTTCTGGAACATTCCTGATGCCTGACCACTACCCTGACCTCTGCAGAGGGTTCAAGTTCACAGGACCCCTATTTCCAGACTCCTGAGGACTTGACAGCACAGGTTACCATAGGGAGTGCCACGCGACCTGCCCCTAACATCCTGTGGTGCGCGGCTTGCCGGGAAGCCAGAGCTGAGGGCAGGGGCGTCCGGCAGCACCGTGCCAGTTGCGAGGGCAGAGAACAGACAGCTCCGCGGTGGAGACTCTGGTAACTTGTACCAAAGACAGGGGAAGGGACCGGTGAACAGGGAAACGTGCACAAAGCACAGCCCGCGATGCACTGTCACCACCCAGAACCGCTCCTGGGTCTCCAGCAGTCCCGTGCACAAGTCAGTCTGGCATAGAACTTGCAAGCTTCCAAACTCACGGTGAGTAAAAGTAAAAAGTTTAAGCATTAAAAGTGTCCTAATAAGTGTCTTCTCGTCCATCTATAAACCGTAGGATCTCTGTATCTGAAGGGACTCCCCAGCTGCGGGACTCGGGAGAGCACGGGTCTCCCACATCCTTCCCGCAAGCCCACCTGGCCAGAACGGTCTCAAGCTTTTCTAGGTTCTTCTCCAACTCTGGGGCTACCTATGTCTGGAGATATTTTTGGTTTTTACAACTGGAAGGTGCCACTGGATCTTGATGCCAGGGAGGCAGCTAAGCCCCCGACGGTGAGCAGGGCCGAGGCTGAGGGCGCCCTGATGTACAGGAGGAGACACAGAAGTCACAGGAAGCTGCCTCCTCTCACGCATCACAAGAGAAATGCATCAGCTGAAGGTCGAGAAGTCCGCTCGGGGTTGGCGCTCTCCACCGCCACGTCAGCACCGCGCCGCGGGCACATGGGCCCCTCCGCTCCCCGCTGCAGCGCACGGCACGCGACAGGCACGCGGCGTTCGCCGGGTGGCACACGGACAGCAGTTTCCAAGGCGAGAAGTCTCAGAGGGCGCTGCCGGCCGGACTTGTGCGCCTCCAGACAGGGCGCCACACACACACAAAACCTGGTGCAATTATTCACAGAAAAAGCAGAGCGGAAACACATCCAACTCTGGCGGCGCAGGAGCCCGGGAGGTGCTGTGTGCCCAGGGGGAAGAGAAGCGTCAACACCCGGTACCTACACGGAGCATCACTTTAGAGCAGGGGCGTCTGGGGGGCTCTGTAGGTTAGGCGTCCGACTTCAGCTCAGGTCATAATCTCACAGTTCAAAAGCTCGAGCCCGGTGTCGGGCTCTGTGCTGACAGCCCAGAGCCTGGAGCCTGCTTTGGATTCGGAGTCTCCCTCTCTCTCTGCCCCTCCCCTGCTCATGCTCTGTGTCTCTCTCAGAGATCTCTCTCTCTCAAAAATAAATGTTAAAAAATAAATTAGAAAAGGTTAGCACATACTGAGAAAAGGACTTTATAAGTGTTCCTCACCTCACCTGAGTGCTGGGAGGTCGGTAAGGGTAGAGTCCCCTGCCTGTGTCCCTAGAAGTCCAAGCTGTGCAAGCAGGCCCCTGGGACATCACCCGTGACAGAGCATATGGCCGGATGGCAGGGAGCGATGATCAGCAAACCAGGGCCCACGTATACCTGAACTGTCACAACCCCGAAGACAGCCACCATTTCCGACACTGAATCACAGCGCACCCTGTGCTGCAGCCAGAGCGGCAGGCACAGACACACGGATACCTCTACTCGTGTGCCCTGAAGAGGCACATGCAGACTGTCTTCACCCCAAGCCCCACCCCATTTCCTCACCCATTCTGATCATGTATGATCAAGTACTTCCTGCCAGAGCACCGAGAAGCCCACCACAAGGGTCACCTCAACAGCCAACAGAGACGAGCCGCTGCCCAGGCACCCGCTTCCACGCGAGCCCCATTCTCCTAAGAGGGTCCCGAACGAGCAAGTGAGCCAGGGGGCCACGGGAACGGAGCGGTGAGCTCGAATCTGTCAAGAACCGCCGGAACAAGTGGTTTGCTGTTTTAGCTCCGGGCCACTTCCCCGTAAGTGTCCTCGGGGCGCCCCCCTGGCCAGCAGCTTCCAGGCTGAGGAGACGAGGCAGGCACACATCACGGAGGGAGAAGGGTGGGATTCCCGAGACCATCCAGGGCCGGCTGCATCCCCCGCTTGGTGTTCGAACCTGTGCCAAGCCTCAAGACTCCTGCAAGTTTGCTCTGTGGCTCCTGGAAAAGGCTCCCCAAAGTGCCACCAGTATCCAGGACGTGGGCTAGCCAGGTCCACTGACCCTCACCTGTGGCCGGGGCGGGGGGGGGGGGGGGGGCGCCAGGCTGCTCACACCCCCAGCACCTGCTCACTCAGGCAGGTGGAAAGGAAGGAACCACACCAGCCATAGAGATTAGACCCCCAAGGACATAACCAAAGTTTCAAAAAATAAAAAATGCCAGCTTCCACTGGCAGGGTTTTCATTCCACTCGATGCAACAATGTGGGGATCCGGTAGTGATAAAAACAGACCCAAGGCAGGGGAGGGATGACAAAGTAGGCAGCACAGCCAGGCCAGAGAGAGGACAGCAGCGGAGAAAGCTGTGCAGCAGGAGCAGGGGGATGGGTGGGGGCGGGTGGACAGGGCACCTCAAAGCACTGAACACCCTAGCCCGTGACCGGCCCCCAGGGTGCTTCATGCAGGCCACCTGAAAGCTGCCCACTGGGTTCCCAGGAGGCTCCACCTGGAGAGCCCGCTGGCGCAGGGTCTCCCGTCCCCCTGCTGCAGGGCAGCCCCCTGCCCACCTCTCTTCTACCCAGCTCCCATCACAGGGCTGTTTGAGGCTCACGGTAGGTGTCCAAACGGAACACTTTCCACTTCAGTCTGTTCGCAGCCATGAAAGTAGAACGTACCAAAGATACCCCAGCCAACACTCCACCTGCTTGGCCTTCACAAGGTTTCCGAGGGGGTGACTGCCAGGCAGGACCCTGATTGGAGGAAGCCGGCCCCTGCTAGGGACCGCCCTCCCCGCTTTCCCGAAATGGCAATCCAGCGTATTTTGAAATAAAACGAACTGCGGCCGGCTCTTTCCCCAACAGAATGTTCCCAAGTGGCAAAAAGACTAATTAGCAACAGAAGCTCCCTTTCTCAGCTGATGCAAGTGACAGAGCAGCCTGTCTTGTGCTGTGACAACACTGCGGTGTGACAGTGATCTTACATAAGAGAACCGGATGCTATAAAAACATTCCTGACAACCAAGAAGCTTCGTCTCAGGGACCAACTATTTTGTATGTTGAACTATCCTTTATCAAATGTTTTTTCAAATATCAAAAAACCTCTCATAAAGAAGCTATCACAGACAATGCCAAATTTGGGGAAATGAATTGTTTCAATTATTATCCAGTGGCTAAAAGTAAAATAATGATGTTAAATGAACACCAAAAAGGATCCTAAGCAAACATCCGAATTTTCTAGTGTGGTTATTAATCTCATTTCAAGCCTTACCGTGGCTACGTGTGGACCCTGGGCCCACCGCCCACCTCCTGAAGGCGCGCACACCCCGTGCATAAGGGCTCAATGCACACACAGGCCGGGGTCACCTTCACCACAGGCCCCACGCCCACTACGTGATGATGGCCTCATGTGCACAGGACACAAACCAACTGCTCACAGGCATCACACCTGGATGCCTGCCCACCCGTCAGAGTGACAACACTGCTGGGTGTGCTGCTCTTCCAGAATGTTAACTTGCCGGGAAGACACGTCATCCTCGGCTGACAGGGGGCTGAAAACACATCTCAGCGAGTATCTTCTAGGGCTTACACTTCGTTCTTACCCTCCCACAAGGTCAACAACAAAACCGAGCAGTTATGCCTGAGATCACGGTGTCAGGCCTGAGGCAAGTGAGCCAGTATGTTAGCCCCCGCACCAGCACCCCTTCTTAGAAGTTCTTCCCTCCACAGCTGCTCTGCCTGAACCCTGGCTTCTTACAGGCCACCTTGTTATGCTGGTTCCTGTCAGCCTCGTGGGTCCCCACCCCCCACCGCCAACACAGTAGGCCGGAGAGACAGGCTGCCTCACACAGTGTGGCAACAAATGACCCCTGATGTGCTGCTGCGTTCCTGATCCAACACTCACTGGCCTAAACAAGAATGTGTTACTCGTAAAGGTGAGCATTGCTCTGGGCTCCTCCTATTCTCGTCCACAGAAGATTAAAAAAGATAATCGGGGAAGAATGTTTTGGCTCCGGGAGCGGCTACCATGCTTGGTCCACCCCGTTTTGAATCCATATTTATTCAAATAAAAAGCTGCATTTCTGCACCCACTCCCCTCCCGTTAGTTCTATGTCGGAGGACAAAACACAACCCGGTCCCTTCAAATCTACAGAGGCAAACGCATTCCCCGGCAGGCACCACTTCTGCATCCTTAGCTTCTTTTTTGAAGTTCATTTATTTGGGGCCCCTGGGGGGCTCAGCTGGTTAAGCATCCAACTTCGGCCCAGATCATGATCTCACAGTTCGTGGGTTCGGGACCGGCATCAGGCTCTGTACTGACAGGTCAGAGCCTGGAGCCTGCTTCAGATTCTGTATGTCCCCCTCTCTGTATTCCTCCCCTGCTCATGCTCTGCCTCTCTCAAAAATAAATGATTTTTAGCTTTAATGTTAATTGTAAAGCTGTCCTCATTAAAAAAAAAAAAGTTCATGTCTTTATTTCCAGAGAGAGAACATGTGCACATAAGCAGGGACTGGGAGGCGGGGGGGGGGGGGATCCCCAGCAGGCTCCATTCAGAGCTCGATGCAGAATCGACCCCACGAACCATGAGACCATGACCTGAGCTGAAATCCAGAGTCAGACAAGCAACTGAGCCACCAGGCGCCCCATCCTCTGCCATAAAGATGTGATTTCAAATCCTTTCACTTTCCCAAATGGTTCCCATTTTTCAAGTGTGCTCAGAACTAAAAAATAAAAAGATATAGCCAGAAAGGCTGCAGGGCACAGCTGACTATCCCTCCCTGGTAAAGGACAGGAGACTTCTGGAAATGGAGGCGTTAGCTCCACACTGGGCACGCTGTTGTGGCATAACCGCAGGCAGTCTGAGACTTGGTCCCACCTGGGAGAGGACGTCCAACTGCTCCTGCCCAGGGTGGCTGGATGCCCACATGCTCTAGTCAGGACATTAAGATTTGAGAGCCTCACCCCAAAGTGGAAAACCACAGGACCCCAGCCCATTCCGTTACTCTCTCCTCACCCCGGACTCTTCTTCAGCCCATGCCTTTCCCATCTAGAGTCTCCGTTCATAACCAGAGGCCCTTGTGTCCAAATCCCTGCCCTCACTCATGAGCCAAGACTTCCCGTGCTGGGTTCCACCTCCCCACCTGTGCTAAGTGTGAGCCTCCTACCGCTTACAGGGATGACATCAAATGGCATTTAGAAAGCGCCTGGCAGAGAGGAGCTCAAGAGACTGACCCCCCACCTGGTTTCCTTTGCATTTGCAACCTCTCTGCTCATCCTCCCCAAATCACACTGCCTTACGACCAAAAACAAATTGAGAACTCAGTTCAACAATATATACAAGTCCTTAAAACCTGTTTTGCATGGCTACAATCAGAGAGCTTCCAAAAATCAACACGGCCCTTAGGGATGCCTGAGTAGCTCGGTTAAGCGTCCGACTCTTGGTTTCAGCTCAGGTCATGATCTCACAGTTTGTGAGTTCGAGCCCTGCACTGAGCTCTGTGCTGACAATGAGCTGTCTGCTTGAGATTTCTCTCCCTCTCTCTGCTCCTCCCTGGCTTGCACTCGCACACTCACTCTCTCTGAAGAGATAAACACAAAAATTTAAAAATCAACACGGCCATTAACATCTAGTGACGGTTTGGAACAAAAAGTAAATTAATTGGCCCCAAAGGGAATCTCAATTTACAGTGTACAAAGAAGAGAAGGCTCTGTGGAAATACTCCTAAAACCTAAAGAGCCCCCAGGACCGATTATCTGAAACAATTTAGTCTCGAAGGATCAAAAATGATCACCACAGGGAACGTTCAGACTAAAAATGCCAACATTCATTATCACTTGTATCTGACCTGTCAAAAATAGTCAAAACTGATTTCAATAGGGGAAAAATAAAATATAGACTAAAACAGGGCTCCACTGATAAAACTGCCTACCGCGCAGCTTCCATTCACTGCACCCCGCTTGATGCCTCACTTCGCAAGGCTTCCCACGCCGTCTTGCGTGGCTGCAAGGGAGCTGCAAACAGGTCTCCTTTCGCACTCATACGTCAGTTTCCTAGGCTTTCACAAATGCCCCTTTTAAGGACCTAACGCTCATAAGCTCTAAGGCGGTAAAAAAACCACCATATCAATGTCTTAAAAATGGTTTTAAGTCCTATAAATAATCCAAATAGAAATAACCCATAAATAATAGTCGAAAGTGAAAATGACATGAAAAGTTGTTCCATCTCAATAGCAATTAAAAAAATTTTTTTAAATGTTTTCTTTATTTTTGGTACAGAAGAGACAGAGCATGAGAGGGGGAGGGTCAGAGAGAGGGAGACACAATCTGAAACAGGCTCCAGGCTCTGAGCTAGCCGTCAGCACAGAGCCCGATGCGGGGCTCGAACCCACAAACGTGAGATCTGACCTGAGCCAAAGTCGGAGGCTTAACCGACTGAGCCACCCAGGCGCCCCCTCAATAGCAATTTCAAAACTAAAGGAAGAGGGAGATCCTCTTTTGCCCCAGCAGCGTGAAAAAATGAAACGAAACTCAGATCGAGGAACTGGGAATTCTCTAGTAGGCAGCTTTCTGGAAGGCAGTCTGGCAAAATAAATGAAAATGTACAATCTGCCTATCTTTTGACTCAGCAGTTCTACCCCTAGGAATTCATGCCAAGGAAATCATCAGAAAACTGTGCAAAGACACTTATAGGGCACAAGGATGTTGACATTTTAAGACTGAAAGGGGCGCCTGGGTGGCTCAGTCGGTTAAGCATCTGGTTTCGGCTCAGGTCATGATCTCAGGGTTTGTGGGTTCGAGCCCCGCATTGGGCTCAGTGCTGACAGCTCAGGGCCTGGAGCCTGTTTTGGATTCTGTGTCTCCCTCTCTCTCTGACCCTTACCTGCTCACGCTGTCTCTCTCTGTCCCTCAAAAATAAATAAATAAACAGAAAACAAATTTTTTTTAATTAAAAAAAAAAAAAAAGACTGAAAGACAGAAAACAGCCCCATGCCTACTAACAAAGGACTGGCTGCAGAATCAATTGCTGTACAGAACTCTGGATCACTGTGTCCTGATTTTGTAACCATTGCCATTAATCAAGATGGATAGAGATATTCAAATTCAACACATCAAAACAAGAACCAAAATCAAACATTATGAGAAATTAACCAAACATTTTAATCTCCCTTAGGTGTCTGTGCACACAGAAATTTCCAGAAGGCACAACACAACACCAAAAGGGTCCTTTCAGTAATCGCTGTCATCTCCATTTTCTATGTATTTTTTTTATAATGAAAACTTTGTAAGAACAAATGTTATTTTCTAACAAAACATTCCCTAAATGTAAGTATTTTAGAAATGAAAGATTCATCTATATTAGTGTCACATTCACAACGTCAGGAACACTCTCCCTAAACTTACCTCCTTGTGCCTTCGTTCTGAGTCTCTTAAGTAAATTTGAAACAGTAAAATGGGTAACCGCACACAAGAATTCCTACTTGGTGATTATTCGGAGGGGCTCTTCCGCACCCCCATTTCCACGGAGACGCAATGCTGGGTCACGACTGCCACTTTGAACGAAACAAGGGTGTTTCGTCTCGTAGAGATGGTCTCAGAAGTATCAGGCAAGACTTTGGAACTGGTTTCATTAACAAAGTTGCTTCAAGTAACTAAAAAAACATTTTCTTTTTGTTAGATTTCATCTCAACTTTGTCATGCAGATCACCAACCAGAACCAGCAGAAGGAGGAGTCTCCAGAGCAGGCATTGTTCGAACTCAAGACATTAAATTTTATTTTCCTTGAGTAATTATCCAGGAATGTTAACCTAACATTCTTTTGCTCAAATTTACCAAAGTTTTAATGACTCTGAACTTAATTCCAGCACTTTCCTAGTTTTAAGACAAGTTTGCAGTTTTAAAGGTTTTCATTTAAAAACCATCTTCACAACGAATTTTTAGGTTGAAAGCATCCCACGCTCTAACAAAAAATGACATTAAGCGGATATTGCGGGCTGTGTGGTATAGGTTAGAAAAAGTTAAACTCCTTACTAGCAGAGCCTGGACACCGGACACTTCTACCTTCCTTAAAAATCGGGAGAAGGTGCAGGATGTTCTAAGTTTTTCCAAGTCACTGGGGAGAGATAAAGTTGCACTGTGAGAACTCCGAGGAGACTGTTGTCCTTTACCCCATGTGGAAACTTCCGGGAGAAAAGGCGGTTTCAACTTTGCCTTAATACCAAAGTTGGCATGTATGACAACCTTTAACTGTAATTCGAGAGGTCAAGTTCACGTTCTATGAAGTGAATTTGATCGAAAAAAATTACCAAGTAGAAATAAACTTTTATTAAATACATACAACGCCAGGGTCACAAAAGAGAAATTGGTACTGACAGGTAATAAACTACGAACGCAAAAAGGGAATTCACGTAGAGAGCAGAAATTACTGACTGGAGGCTTTGGGGAGGGGAGGCATTTTTTTGGAATGAGACTCGAAAATACACAAATTCACAAAATTAACAAATTAGGCTCTTTCCGGTTTTGTTTTTTTAAAGACTTCCCGTATCCTGAGGTTATGCTGTGTACGCTTCCTGGCAGATCCCATAAATGACAACACACCCTGGAGACAGTCGTCGGGACACTACCATCTCGTGGACCCTAACCTGGACTTGGCACTTACCGCCCCACCGACGAAAATCTTACAAAAGATCCGCTATTTTCAGATGCACAACCATACATGCAAAGTGTATGCTACAGCATCAACCCTCTGGGTTTACCCGGGAGCTTGGAGATTTGCCCGACAGGAAACCTCTGGGCTCGGAACC
>NC_043707.1:140906267-140914227 GCF_006229205.1 Suricata suricatta | reverse complement strand
TGTTCCGGGCGTGCGCGGCCGCGGCCCTCGCCCCTCACGGGGTGCTGCCCTAGGCTCCCCAGGAGCCCCGCGCTGGCGTCTGCGTCACAAAGCCCCGCCACCGTCGCCGGCAGTGACGCGAGGCGCCGCGCCGGCGCCCATGACGCCTCGAACGGCCCGCCGTCGTCGTCAAGAGTTACGCGTCTGGCGCCTCGTCCGGCGCGACGGTGGCGGGCGTCGGTGGTGCGCGCGGGGTTCTGGCTCCTGCCGCCGGAGCCGTTGCGCACCCCCGGGACCCGCTCTTCGCGCAGCCCCAGTCAGGCCGCAGGGCTCCCTGTCGCTTCTCTCGCGGGCTCCCGCCCCGCTTTAGTGCGAGACCCCCACGCCTCTTCTGGAGCAGCCTTCTACCGCCTCGCGTCCCGGGCCCGCGCAGACCTCGGCGCGTCGCTCTCCTCGGAACCCTGCGAAGCTTCGCACTTGACGTTACGGAAGCATTTGGGGAGCGGCCTCGCGAAGGCCCTCCCACGGGGGTCGATTGGAAGCCCTGCGGGCTTGGGAGGGAGGGCCGGGGTACGCCGGGCGGGTGAACCCGCTGCGTTATTCGCCGACCACGTCCAGCCGCCTGGAGCGGGGCTCAGGGCGGGCAGTGGGTCGGTCTTTTCTAGGGGAGCGAGGCAAAGCGGGGGCAAGGGGAGGGCGAAGCTCCTCCATGGGGTGAGATGTACCGGGCAAGACGAGGGACCGGGACACGAAGCGCGGCGGCGGTGGAGGGGCCCTGCGTTGACCTGGAGATCCCACCGGAGCGGCTAGAGCGGGTGCTCGGAGCTGCCGACGCGGGGTGGCGGCTTTTTGAATCGGGTATGCCAAGAGGCTAGGTGTGACCAAGGCCCCGTGGCAGAGAGGCTTCCTGTTGGAGAGGAGGTAAGAAACCCCGAGGCCACCCTCGCGGACACTGAAGGGTCCTGTCATTGCTCATGCTGGCGCGGGAGCGAAGCAGCGGAGGACCAGGCCCTTAGACTCTCAGGACTGCTGGAGGCGGGCGGGCGGCCGCCGGGAGCGTTCACTTGGAGGGGCTTGAGGGCTTGAGGGATGAATGATGAGGACTGAGGACACGGTCCCTGCCCGCCGGCTATTTATTGGAACGAATACAGAACGTGAGCAAAAAGGGACACAGAAAATGTTACAGTGAGGTGGCAGGTGTTTACGGGCGGTAGGACGAAGGGTGCTTTGAATGTCCTTTATATTTTTTGAATTGCTTGACTTGGTTTTTTATAGTGGACATGTAGTTTCTTTTCCCTTCACGAGTACAAGAGCTGTGTACGTGTTGAAGACCAAGCTCCTCAGTGGCGCCCCCAGTGTGCTCAGAACGTACTAACCAGGATTCAAAGACCTTGTGGTCTGACAGTACCCGCCTCTCCTACCTCCTTCCTGCTCCCTGTTTAGGACTTGATGGCCCAACAACTAAACAAACAAAACCAAACCTGCTTGTCTCGGGCCTTTTTTACCTCTGCACATACCACCCCCCAAAATGTCTTAGTCCATGGAGTGAGATTCAGGTAAGTGTCACCAACTTGAAGAAAGCTACTCCCTACGCCCTCCTCCCATCAGCCATGCTGTGCTCCCAGCACCACATTCAGCTAGTTCTTGGTGACTCTGAACATTGTTTCTAGCGCTCTCTGCTCTGCCCACCACATTCAGAGACTCCGCTGGAAGAGCTAGACCTCTGTTTCCGGCAGAGATGGCTTTTTATTTCCTTGAGGTGCTGCCCCTGTTGGAGGCTTTTGCCGACCGCCCCGAGGGGAGACGCGTGTCGGGTGGTGGTTGTGGGGCTCTGTTCCGTTGTGTGTGTGAACCACACTTTATCCATCTGCTGACATTCGGGTTTTCACTCTTCAGCTACTACAGATAAAGCTGCTTTAACACCCATATGTGAGTCTTTGTTTGGACATGTTCTTTTATTTCTCTTATGTTTTTTCTTTTTTATTCTTTTATTTCTCCTGAGTATTATTTCTCTTTTATTTGCCTAGGAGTAAGATGATTAGGTCCTATGTCTGTATATTTAACTTTCTAAGAAACTGCCAGGTTGTTTTCAGTGCGGGTGTGCTATTTTACAGCCCCGCCGGCAGTGCTGGAGTTACTTGTTATGATGAGGTTTTTTTAGTTTAGACATTTTAATAGGTGGTGTCACACGGAATCTTCATGTAGTTTTAACATGGATATACTTAATGACTAAGGAAATTGAGCATATTTTAACGTGCTTGTTGGCCATCTCTACATCTTTGGTGAAGTGCCTGAATCATTTATACATTTATCATCATGTTAGGTTTCAACCTGCATATGTTTATACATATATACACACGTGCCAGATATGTAATTTATGAATATTTTCTCCCTTGGGGCACATGGTGACTCAGTTAAGCGTCTGACTCTTGATTTCTGCTCCGGTCATGATCTCATGGTTTGTGGGACTGACGGGATTCTCTCTCTCTCTCTCTCTCTCTGCCCCTCCTCTGCTTGTGCTCACTCTCAAAATAAACATTTAAAAACAAATATTTTCTCTTTTCCATCAATTTCTTTTGAAGGACAAAAGGTCTTAAGCTGGATGAACTATATTTACTGAATTTTTTTCTTTTATGGTTTGTGTTGAAATACCTATATGAAAAATATACTGTGTGGAATTAATGGTAGATTAGACATTACAAAAGAAAAAGTTAGAAATTGAAGACATACAAAGAGAAACTATAATTGAAACAAAAGAAAGGATAAAGCAAACCGCATCAGCGAGCTGCACGGTGATGTGGAGCAGCTGAGGTGTCACCAGTCCCAGAGAGCAGGTCTGCGCTCCCGCTGGCTGGCCCTCCCTGAGCTCTAGGAGGTGCCCTCTAATCCTTTTTGTTGGTTCTTTTGCTGGCCTCATAATCCCCTCATACACACGCTAGTGAGTACGAAGCTATAGATCTGTGTGTCTTCGCTCTTCTTCAGTGCTTTGCCCTTTGAACTTATGACCCTGAGTTCAAGAGTTGCATGCTGTGCTAACTGAGCCAGCCAGGCACCGTAGGAAAGTCTTTTGCATTGTTTGGGTGGGCAGGGATTGCTTAAGAGCATGACTCAGGGTTTTCACGCAGATGTCGTGATTGTGTTGCAGCTAGCCGTGTTCTTCCCAGGGGTGAGCACGCTGGGAATCGTGTGCAGCAGGCGGAAGCCGTCAGGCGTCTGTGCACACTGCACCGTGACGAATCTCAGATGTGGAGTCGAGTAAAGAATAAAGATCCACAATACAACTTTGAGGTAAATTGAAAAGCAGATGTATCTGAGGACACGAGAGTGCTTGCCCAAGAGGGAAGAAGGGACTGGGCACGGAAGGGTTTGTGGGACTAGAATCCAAGCTGAGCAGGACAGAGACGGCAGAGGATGAGAAAGTCCAGGTAGAAGTGCCCGGGGCGTCTCGGTGGCTCAGTCAGTTCAGCCTCTGACTCTTGATTTCGGCTCAGGTCATGATTCCAGGGTCATGGGATCAAGCCTGGCATCTGGCTCTGTGCTGAGCAAGGAGTTTGATTCTCTCTCTTTCTCTCCCCCGCTCTCTCTTCACCCCTCTCCCCCCCCCAACAAAGGACAAAGGGAGACAAAGCGCAGATCTCTGATTCGGTGAGGCCACGGGCTGAACAGCGTGAAAACAGCCGGGAAGTCAGGAAAGCCGTCTCAGCCCCCCCACCCCCCGCAGCGAGGGGCCTAGGGAAGCCAGTCTCGGAGCTACACGACCAACAGAACAGTGGCAGTTGGATCCCAGGAAGACTGGCCGTGAGGAGAGCAGAGAACAAGAAGCATAGTGACATCCCTGCAGATAAAGGAGGCATGGCGGAAAAAGCCAAGCCCAGAAAACATAATCTTAACCTCCTAGGGGCGCCTGGGGGGCTCGGTCAGTTAAGCATCGGACTTCGGCTCAGGTCATCCTCGCTGTCTGTGAGTTCAAGCCCCGCGTCGGGCTCTGTGCTGACAGCTCAGAGCCTGGAGCTGCTTCGGATTGTGTCTCCCTCTCTCTCAGAAATGAATAAATGTTTAAAAAAAAAGCTTTTTAAATAAAAAAAACCCCGCCTATGTTATCAAAGCTAAATAGAAAGTGACAAGCTAGGAAAGATGGATGCAGCAGAGAAGTCAGGCGAGTCTGAGGAGGCCTTGGCGGCAGGGTCCCTTGCATCTCTGGACCCAGGCTGAAGTGGCCACATCACTGGTCCCCCAAGTCAA
This sequence comes from Suricata suricatta, assembly GCF_006229205.1. Lineage (NCBI taxonomy): Eukaryota > Metazoa > Chordata > Mammalia > Carnivora > Herpestidae > Suricata > Suricata suricatta. The sequence goes on along the minus strand of NC_043707.1, from coordinate 140,910,006 downwards.
GGTCCTTGGCATCTCCTGACTGTCCCTGAAAACCAGCTCCACCAGCCTTGACCCCCAATCCTGAGATGACCAGGAAATGCCAGCCCCACAACGGGCCCCTCCATTTGCCTTTCATCTGGTCTGCTGCCTTTTGTGTGTCCTCCCTCAGCTCTCCCCACCCCCCAAGTCTGGCAGAGCAGCCTCTGACAGCGTGACCACCTCCTCGGGCCAGCGCTGAGGCAACCCGGCTGCTCCCCTGAGGCCGGGGCCCGCCGCCGGGCGCTCCTTGCCTCTTCACAGAATGACTGTGGGGCATTCCTGTCCGCTAAGCAAGACGTAAAGGCTGGAGCCAGCTTTGGCGAGCGAGCAGGGGGTCGGGAGTTCAGTTGTGCACAGAAGGCATCATGACGGGCATTCCAAGAAGGGCCACAATCTACCTTTTGCCTGTGGTTAGGCCGGGGATGTAGCCTTGGGGGTTGGCCCGGAGGGCACTGAGTGGGCATGGACATCAGTGATCCTTGTCTGACCCCATGTGAGCCTTGAAACAAGCCTGTGAACTAGGTTCTATTACCTTCTCTCTCTCATACACGAGGAAGCCGAGGCTCTGAGGGCTGCGTGGTGCTTAGAAGGCGCCGCGGGGAGACCACCCAGGCAGCCCCCCAGTGTTCGGGGGCCAGAGCAGTACTTCTATCCCACATCAGAAAGCTACAAGCTTAGGGGCGCCTGGGGGGCTCAGTCGGTTAAGCCTCTGACTTCGGCTCAGGTCATGATCTCACGTTCGTGGGTTCAAGCCCCGCGTCAGGCTCTGTACTGACAGCTCAGAGCCTGGAGCCTGCTTCTGATTCTGTGTCTCCCTCTCTCTTCCCTTGCCTGCTCATGTTCTGTCTCTCTGTGTCTCAAAAATAAATAAAACATTAAAAAAAAACGTTACAAGCTTAGGCATCTCCGGGCACCAGTCAGGCCAAGCCTCAACCGACAAATGAGGCATCTGGACCTCACTTGCAGGGCACAGGAGAGCCACGGAGATCTCACAGGAGGGCAGCACGTCTACTCACTGGCCACAAGGAGAGCAGAGGCCACACAAGAGGGGCAGGGAGAACTTGGGAACGGAGTCCCCCGCGGGCGGTGGTAGGGATGGAGGGAGGGAACGCTCTGGACTAGGTACACGTGTCAGTCTTTCAAGCGGACTGGGTGATGCCAGGTGGGTTAGGGGCCTGAGTGTCCCCTGCAGCCCTGGGGGGAGGGTGGAGCCACCTGGGGAAGGAGCAGCTCGTGAGAAGGACGGTGAGCTCAGAAGCAGAAATGCTCCACCACCGGGACAGCAGCTCCAGGGCAGACCCAGTTCTTCAAGGAGCCCCTGGAGTGACAGCCTGTGGGAGCAGAGGCTGCAGGGCAGTGCCGACCAGCCCTGCCGAGTGGCGCGCGGGACAGGGCTGTGGCTCCGGCAGGTACAAGCCGGAGCCCACGAAGCAGCCGCAGACCAAGCGGAGGGCCAGGGAAGGGGGAGAACGGGCTGGGGGCCTCACAAGCCTCCCAGTGACTCGTCCCAGGACCCAACTGCACCCAGGAGCTGAGAACAGAGCCAGGCTTCCCCAGACCGGAGCGGCCAAGGGCCCCCACCTCTACCCTGCACATGCCAGGTGGGGAGGGGCTGCAGCAAAGGGCCCCCAGAAGCCAGAATGAAGGCTTCTAGAAGCAGAACCCACTCCTGCCCTGGCTGTCTAGACACACACTTCGCTGCACCCTGCCCCCTCCACAGGGATGAGTCACTCCTCACAGCCTGGCCCGCCCCCAGCTGGTTTTGATCTTCAGGGTCACAGCCAGCTCCACATCTCAAGGACAGCCAAGGGGGAGGGCTGCTGGGAGGCTGGGGGGTGATCCAGTGCCCGCTCCACACGCGGCCCCCAGGCGCCCCTCTCCCCAGCTCCAGCTCTGCACGGGGAGGCCCCGGCCGGGGAGGAGACCCTCCTGGAGCTGCCTTATGACTGCATGTCACAGTTCACCTGGGTCACCTGTGAAGCTGGACTACCAAGTGTAGAAAATGCCATACCGACACCCCCACCCAATACCACAGGCCCAGGGGATGCTTTCCCAGCCCGAGACTGGAAGGGCAGGGGGCCTTGGCACTGGGAAAAAGGAGCCCACCTCTCCCCCTCACCCTGCACCCTTCCCTCCCTCCTCCCCAGTAAGCACACCAGACAGTGGTATTGGTCTAAAATGATGGACATTTAGACATTGACGCCAGGCTTGCACCCGACCAGCGCCATGCCAGGGGCAGGCAGAGCAAAGACAGAGGTAGGGAGCGGGCACTGTGGGGGCACCAGCCAGGACCTGGGGTGAGGGCGGGGAGGGGTTAGCCACAGTGACTCCAGAAGTGCCAGGTCCGGGATGTAGTCACAGTCAGGGGCTCATGGAGAGCGGAGTGAGCTTTCCCCCTCCTGGTGATGCCAGGTGCCCAGCTCAGGACACAGCCTTGGCCAGGGTGTTCAGGTCTTCCCAGAAAGGGATAGGGCCAGCCTTCCATCCACGGTGGGTGTCAGCATGACCAGCCAAGTCCTGGGCTCTTGACTGCACCCCCAGGGGAAGGGGGGAGGAGGTGTGCTGTCCATCATGCTGCGGTCCATGCTTGAGATCCAGACTACAGAGGCAAGTCCCGCTGGGCGAGGCTGGCCTCCACCCTCCTGCCCTCTGGATACAACGAGGTCCTTTCTGACCAGGCCCCTCTTCCCAGCCACTTGCCCCCACTCACCACGGAAAGCCCTCGTTGGAGGCAGCACCCACAAAAGAGAATGAGGGACGGTCCTGGAGAGCCGCCAGCTTCATGCAAGGTCAGAGGACACTCACCCCTGGACATAGCAACGAAAGGCTGGGCCCACCTGCTGCTACATCATGATCCCAGCGTGTCAGACACCAGAGTAGGGAGACAAGACGACGACGACGCCTACCCACACTTGAGGCTCCTGCAAAGCTTGATGAGGGGTGGGGGGCATAGTTCCCCAGGGGGCTCTGGCGGGAAGCACATACGGGCCGGCCAGTACCCGGGCCACAGACACCTTGGACAGCACAGGACGGGTGGTTGGCTTCTGCAGTGGGCCAGAGACACTAAGGCACGAAGCTAATCTAAGCCCACTGGGGTGATGTGGGGAGAGCGAAGGCTCCAAGGGGCCTCCTCGAGTCAGCAGAGCACACAGTGACCAAGCGATGACGACAGCCTGTTCCTTTTCCAACTTGACACAGGCCGGAGGAGGAAGGTGATGACCCGGGGGTGCCAATGGCTCTTGCTAGAAGGGGCTGTATGTTCTGGCGGCCCCTATAAAGGCCTCTGGAAAGCAGGGAGAGCCCTGGACGAGGCTGGCACCCCTGCGCAGGGCCGAGGGTCAGTCCCGAGTTGGAGTCTGGGAGGCGGAGGCCGGGCTAGGAAGGTCGTGCAATGACGCCGAGGCCCTGGCGGGCCGGGGCCCTACCCGTCTCCAGCGGGCCCTGCGTGGAGATCCTAAGGAGGGAGCAGGAGCGAGGAGTGGGGAGCGGGCGCCCATCTCGAGCCGGCAGAGCCCCGGTGGGCCGGCCATCCGGCGCTTCAGGGCTGCCTGCGCAGGCCGGCGGGGCGCCCGAAAGCGGGGTGCATGAGGTTCTCGGTGATGTAGGCCACGAGCAAGCAGATGACCACCAGCATGACGCAGATGGAGCCGCCCACCGCCGTCATGGCCACCACGATCTCCCGCATGCCGGCCGGCTCGGCGGCGAACTCCACGCACTCGGC
>NC_043707.1:140898067-140906167 GCF_006229205.1 Suricata suricatta | reverse complement strand
CCACGCCCCCCTTAACCCTCGCTGGCCCGCGGCCCGGGTTGGGTGGAGAGCCGAGGGCAGGGGGCGGCCTCGGGGTGCGACAGGCCCCCGCGCGCGCGGTCCACGGCGCCTGTCCTTTCTTTTGTCGCCGAGTGAGCGGCTCTCCGCCCGTTCCTCGCCCCCTCCAGGCCTCTCCCGAAGCTCTCGGCGGGGGAGGGAGAGGACGGCGGGGTGGGGGGTAGTGGTGGCCCCCGAGGGTCGCTCTTCGACTGCCCTTGGCAATGCCTCCGGATTGGGAGGGGAGGCAGCAGCCTGGAGCGCGGAGGACCCCAGGTCACTGTCTCAGGCTGTCCCATCCCAGATGCGCGTTGGGGACCCAGGATAAGGGTCGGTCTGCGATGTCGAGGAGGGGCCGAGGACAGAAACTTTACTTCGCCTGGTTAGAGACAGCGCCCACGCGGGAGGGGCGCCAGAGAGAAGAGGATTCCTTCGATGAAAACGTGAATGGGGCTTCTCCTCAAAGAGCACCGCCTCCTCCAATCAGTCCTCTATTCCTCTGTTCCCTTCACAAACATGACCCTGGGCTAGCCCTCCCCATGCTCCTGGGAGGGGGTTAGGGCTGGGCAAAGGGAACAGCACCCCGCAAGTTCATCCGGCACATCAACCGGGGAAAGAGGGATACATACCTTTGCCTACTCTTGTTTTCAGGACCCGCCCAGGACCGCAGCCCCTCAGGACCGTCCCTGCCTCGAGCACCCGGTTCTCAGGACATCTGTCCAGGGCCAGGGGTCTGCCTGACCTGACTGGACATGAAGAAGAAACACCTCAGGTGCAGGGGGCACGTCTCTGTCTGAGGGGCTACTCTGTGACCTGGGAACACTCCTCAGCAACTGCCCCGCGGACCCTTGTTCCCTGTAGCACCTCCCAGGTGCTGTTTTCATCTGGGGGAGAAAGGAGGGACTAGTGGGCTGCAGTGCTCACTGAGTCCTTGGTCGTCAACCTTAATAACTCCCGGTCGTCCCAAAAAGTCCCGGGGCAGCGCTAGTTCTCAAGGCCTCTACCAAAACCTGAGGCTGAGGGCCAGAAGCCCTGTACGCAGCGTGCCTCACTACTGGCCTGGAGGACCCTGACCGAAACACCAGCCCCTCCAGCTGGTTGGGACCTTGCAAGGGTCTCCCCAGGCCTCTACACCTAGTGGGGAAGGGTTCGGGGTAAAGATTTGGGGAAGTTATTCTTTGGCATGAAGGGCCTTGGGCTTGGACTGCTCCAGCTTGGTGGGGGGGCTCGAGGGCTTCCAAAGAAGCAGAAAGTGATGATGATCCAGGAACTCCTGGGTCCCTACCCTGAGCTCCCTGGGCCTTGGTTTCCAATGGAAGCCTGAAGCCCCTGCCGTCCCTTGCCCCAGGTGACAGTGTGGGGGTGGGGGGAGACCCCATACTCTCCAGTGGCCCAAATCTCCGCCACTGTGGCGTCTGTGGGCCTGAGGACCCGCGGGTATCCAACCTGCCTGTCCGCTCCACAGAGAAGAGCCGGGCAGAAACTTGAGGGCTATTCATTTTGCAGAGTGGCGAGGTGGAGATCTGCTTAGATTCAGCCTGATGCCTCGCTGGGGACTCTGGTGCCCATGACTGAGCCTCTTCTGAGGCCGAGGGCTCACCAGTGTGGAGCTTCTCCTGGTCGGGGCAACTCCTGGCCGGCTGGAAGGGCTGACCTTGAGGCTGAGGTCTCTGCTGTCCCCCCACGTGGGTGTTTGCTCCACCCAGGGCATCTTGCCTACTGTGCAGGGGCGGGGGGAGACCTGTGCCCACGGTCCCCAAGCGAATTCCAGTGAGACGCAGCAGGCCTGGGGAGGCAGATGTGAGAGCCCCACGAGGGACACCCCGCAGCCCGCACCCCACATCAGCCTCCACACCCCCCTCCACAGCTGCCCCTGCCAGTGGCCAGCAGGGACAGGTCCTGTCGGTCTCCTGACACCCAGTCCCAGGCATGGCCTCACAGTGGCCTAGACACCCCCACCCCCTCCTGCTGCCAACAGCCAGAGCCTGAGGGGAAAGTGGAAGGACTGGGGCCCTTTCCTCTGGCCCCTCGGACACAGTCCGCCTCTGACCCTGGGTCTGCCAGTCCTGAGACCTTCCAATGAGAACCCCCTTCAGCGGCCCCGTGCCCAGAAATATAAGGGCTAATGAGGTTTGTGGGAGCATCTGGGCCTGTTTCATCTCTGCTCCTTTAAGGGGAGTGGAGGAGGAGGCGGAGGGCCTGCATGCACCTTCCCCAGGGAGCTGAGTGCCGCTCTGGGGGCCTCCCCCCCCCACACCAGAAAGGGCCCTCGGGCAGGCCCGCTGCACACCGATCAGCTTAGCCCGCCTGGAGCACAGAGACCTCAAAGCTCACACACACACACCCCAGAAGCTTCCCCTTCACTAACCTCTTTCAGGAACCCCAGAGGTGAGGTGGGCTGGGCTGGAAAAGGAGGCCCCCCCACTTCTGACTGGAGCCACCTGCCCCACCCTTCCAGCTTCCAGGAGTAGTGACCCCCCCATTTCTCTTTGGGAACCTCCTTTCCCTGTCCTTACCTCCCCACTTGCCCATGGGTTGGTGGGGCCCCAGGCCTGGTGTGTCAGACAGATGATCCCCTGGGCCTTGAGGCCCTTGCCGAAGCTCACGGGAAGGTCACCTGCTCCGCTGGCGGGGAAGGACTGCCGGCTGCTGTGCTCTGAGAGGTGTGGGAAGAGCTGGTGTGAGACCAAGGCCAACCCCTGAGCGATGCAAGAAAGCTGGCTGGAGTGCGGGCTCCGAGTCTGGATCCAGCCTTGCCTGAAGCGAGGAATCTTCGGAACCTCAAGGCCACTGGAGCCAGGAAACCTTTTGTGTAAACACCAACACACCTGTTTTCTAACTGCTGCACCTCGGAGTCCCCGTGGATGCCTGACCCGGAGGTCCTCAGCAGGCCCGGCCAACCTCACGGACTTCACTTCCTCCTCCTCCACTGACCCCTTCTCTTTCCTAGGAACGCCCCGGGTCATTCTCTCTGCCCGATGGCCCCTGCAGATCTGAGCATCTTCGCCCAGTCCCACCTCCCATACCCTGGCTTGGTCCCCAGGGGCCTCAGAGGCAGCACGGTGGGTAGTGGGTGCAGCCTCCAGCTGTGCATGGGGACCTAGACCAGCCCTGGGACTGAGCTCTAGGTGAGGGGTCAGTGGCCAGGGGCCAGCAAGGCGAGGTGGGGGCCACAGCCTGGGGCCGTGAGCAAGAGCCCAGGGAACCGCTTCTGTGACAGGAACACATGGTTTCCCACGCCTCCTGTGGAATCAGAAGGACTTGACCTTGGGAAATTCAGCCTGGGCTGGCCCTCAGGAAGGGAGGGAGGCAGGCCTCTATTTAGCTCCTGTGGTTCAAGCTCAGGGGTGCCCTTTTGCGCACGTGCAGTTCGGACGTGCCGCACACCAATGGCCACCTGCTGGAGACACATAACCCCTGCTTGGACCTGTGAGCTGGCCCTGGGCACTCAGAGGCTCCTCCCCATCCCCTGACCTTGGAGTGTGTGTTCCACCTGCTTCCCTTCTCCAGAAGCTGCCCAGAGACAGGCCCTTGGGAAGCTGAGGTGGCGCCGAGGCCCTCTGGACAGTGGACACACTGAGCCTGGCAGGGTCTCTGTGCAGCCTCTCAGGTTCGGGCGGCCAGGTGTGGAGGCCTCGCCTTGCTGCGTCCAGGACAAGCCTGGTGCACAAGCTCCTTTGCCACCTCGGGGCGCCTGAGTGGCGGGCCAGCTGAGCATCCAGCTCTTGATTTTGGCTCAGGTCGTGACCCCGGGGTCGTGGGATGGAATCCCTTGTTGGTTGGGTGTGTTGGGCTCTGCTGCTTGAAAGTCTCTCTGCTCCCACCCCACCCAAATAAACAAATAACTAAATCTACACACGTAAATACATAAGTACGTAAATGAAAATACCTCTACTGTAGGGACACCAGGATTGCTCCATTGGTTAAGCATCCGACTTTGGCTCAGGTCATGATCTCACAGTTCATGGGTTCAAGCCCTGCGTCGGGCTCTGTGCTGACAGCTCAAGGCTTGGAGCTGCTTCGGAATCTGTGTCCCTCTCTCTCTGCCCCTCCCTGGCTCGCTCGCTCTCAAAAATAAATCACCATTAAAAAATAAAAATAGTAGTATTTTGTCAAGTTTGTTTATTTATTTTGAGAGAAAGGAAGGGAGGGAGGGACAGAGAGTGAGGGAGAGAGAATCCCAAGCAGGCTCCGCACTGGGGCACCTGGGTGGCTCAGTCTGTTAAGCCAAGCAGGCTCTGCACTGTCAGCACAGAGCCCGTGTGGGGCTTGAACTCATGAACCGTGAGATCATGACAGGAGCCAAAACTAAGAGTCTGACACTTAACCAACTGAGCCACCCAGGCGCCCCAATTCTTTACTACCTGTTTTTTAAAATTCATCTACTTTTTCACTTACAGATTTTTAAAAAGACACTTCATATCATGAATACAAATAGAAGGTGCCAGAAAGATAAATGTCAGTCTTCTTGTCCTGTTTGGAGGCACCTTAACAAGGGTGTCCCCAGAGGCCGCCTGGCCTTTGAGCTCTCTGTACCCCCCACTGCTACCTGTCCCTCCACTGCATGTGGCCTGAGCGCCTCCCGGACTTGTCCGAGCCTGGTGGGCCATGGCCACCCATAGGGTCACACTCCTACCTGGGGAGAGAGCCTTCAGGTGAATGCACTCAGGTCACACCCTGGCTGCTTTGGGTTGGAGTCCCTGTGAGTGCAGAGTGTGGGGTCAGCCCTCACGGTCCCCTGCTCAAACTGCAGGACCTGTTGGAAAGGCTTCTGCCCATCGGGACAGCCAGACCAGCCTGAAGTGACAACTTACAGGAACCTGTGCCCCCCCACCCCCACCCCGGGCCTGGGGAGAGCCAGGAGTCTCCCCGAGGCTGGCATTGGGCCTGCTGGGACCTGGAGCACGGAGAGGAAGGGACATGGGGTGACTACCACGTCCATGGCGCCCGCAGCTGTCTGAGCCTGGCTGGCTCAGTGCTTCCGGCATGTGTCACACACATCGCCCTCAGGGCTCTGGGGACCATGGTCCTGCTCCCTTTCTGTCTCCCTTTTTCTAGCTGCGGGGACGCCTTTCTCTTCTGGGGAAGCAGGGCCCCTGAGAGCTAACCTCTGGCCAAGCCCCAAAGCACCAGGGTAGGACTGTGCTCTCGGCAAGGCGAGGGCGGGGCCCTGGACAGGACGCTGGGGGAGAGGGGCCGTTGGTGGCGGCCCTGCCCAAATCGGGCTCTGGGAACCTGGGAAAGCGTTCACCTCCTTCCTGGGACAGCAAGTCCCAGGTCCTCTCTGTGACATGGCCCAGTTACTCTGCAAGTGCCTCAGCCACCACTGGGTCAGAGCACACTGTGCCTTGGGCATCCATGTGGCCTGCGCCAGGAGAGGAGGTGGTCTCCAGGGCTCCCCCCAGTGCTCTGCCTCCCAGTGGGCATCCACGGGGCGCATCAGTGTGTGGGAGAGGTACACTTGGGGGAGGTGCCCCACAGACCCCAGGCCCAGGGCATGCTGGCCGCTAGTGGCCAGAAGGGAGGGCAGAGAGAACACTTTCAAGTGGCCGCTCGAGGCCCTGGATGCCAGAAGGGCACCTGAGCGATTTCCCTGTGAAGCCAGAAGCAAGTTCTGGAAACTTCTCCTGTCCCTTTGAGCAAATAGTTACACTGAATCCATAATTTGTTGGTTTCTTTAGCAAACAGAATCGAAAGGGATTCATCCACCCCACCCCACACTCTCCGGTTTTTTCTAGAATGTGTTATCCTCAGCATTACTGCCCCAAGGATGCTTCTAGTTCGCCCCGTGGAGACAGGTGGTTGTCCGTTGCAGCCACAACCCTCCGCACAGCTGCGGGCCTCACCGCCCTGGCACAGGCACACAGTCCCTGTGCGCTGACAGCCGAACGGGCAGGGGCCACTCACTGGTCATTTTGTTGTTTAAAGATGCGGGGCCCCACTGGCCGGGGGAGAATGGAGAGCATGCAGAACCCCTCCATGATGCTCAGCCCAGATGTGGGTTCTTGGTCTCACCCTGCCTGGCCCTCAGCTGCCAGCCCCCACCCCCCCAGTGCCAGTGCCAGCCTGCCTCTTCTGGTCTGATTTCACTGCACTTTGGGGTTACCGGTTCCCTCTTGTATTTTTCTCAGCTCAGCCATGCAATTATTTTTTTTTAATGTTTATTTATGGAAGAGAGAGAGAGCAGGGGAGGGGCAGACAGAGGGGAAGACAGAGAATCAGAAGCAGGCTCTGCACTGGCAGCAGAGAGCTTGATGCAGGGTTCAAACTCACAAACCCTGAAATCACAACCTGAGCCGAAGTCAGAGACTCAACCCACTGAGCCACGCAGGAGCCCATGCTCCATCAGGCACTTAAGATGACGTTTTCAATATTCTGCACAGATTTTCCATCGTTTCATTGAGGTCTTTCAAGTGACTGAAGCCACCTTGCTGCTCAAAACAGGACTCTTCTTTCTTAATTGGTTTCTTTCTTTCTTCTTATTTTTTTCAGAGGCAAAACCTGGCTCCTATCTACTACATTGTGAAAGTGTTTCCGGAACCTTGTCCTGCCGCCCAGACCACCGTGGTCGCCGTGCGTGTTTCCTTTCACAGAGTTAGAGTGTCAGCAGCTAAGGGTGTGCAGTCCCGCTTTCCCAGGTGTTTGCAGACGTAGCATACTAAATGCTCTCTCCTCTTGCCTTTTCTTCTTGGCGCATTTCTTTAAGATGCACGCGGGAGCTACGTGGCAGCACCCTGTGCATGGCAAGCTCTGATTCCGTGGTTTGATACGTCCACACTGCCGCACACGCTCCTAAGAACCGACGCCCTGTGCACCTGAGCCAGGATGCCCTGGAAGGAATGGAACTGGGATTTTGGACCCTGATAGAGCACTTCATGTCCGCTTGGGGACTGGGCACAGCGTTGGGCATCGCCACCTACCGCCTATGCGCGGTACTGCAAGGCGCCGGGAAAGGGGTGGGTGGGTGTGTGTGTGTGTGTGTGTGTGTAGGTGTGTGTGTGTGTGCGCTGAGGGGTCTTGCCTTACAAAAATTACAGGAACCTTCACTTGAAAGACTTTCCTGTCCTTTTTGTGTCCTTGGCCCATTTCCTTTCCATTTTACCAATTTGTGCTGCGCTAGCCTTCAATCTGTAAAGTTGCAAGTACCTCTCCAGCATGGCCCGTGGATTTGCTTCTAACGGTTCTGCCAAAATGCATTGTTTACAAGGTAAAACGTAACGCCCTTGGTCATTTCTGGATTTGGCGTCACATTTAGAAAAGTCTTCCAACTTGATGTTAAAAAGGGATCCTTGGGAGCCTGGGTGGCTCAGTCAGTTAAGCATCTGACTCTGGATCTCAGAGTTGTGAGTTCAAGCTCCATGTTAGGTGCAGAAATTAAAAATAAAATATTTAGGGGAAAAAAGGGGCGGATTATCCTTTGCTCAAACCCCACCCCCTCTGCCGGTGCTGTTGTCGATTTATTCCAGGTCTGATTTTGATCAGCTTGGTATGTGTTCTGGTGTAAAGGCACAAGCTTTGAATTTTTTGTTATATCTTTATTTTTGAGAGACTGAGACAGAGAGCGAGTGGGGGAGGGGCAGAGAGGGAGACACAGACTCCCAAGCAGGCTGCAGGCTCCAGGCTCTGAGCTGTCAGCACAGAGCTCAACGTGGGGCTCAAACCCATGGACTGTGACATCATGACCTGAGCCGAAGTTGGACACTTAACCGACTGAGCCACCCAGGTGCCCCGAAGGCACAAGCTTTGGATTCAGCTTCATTTATTAAATGGTTTATGATGTGAGGACACTCCCGCCCCTACAGGAACCCATGTGGTGCTTCTGGACTCTACTCTGAGGCACACTGTGTTAATTACCTGGATCTGAAGATGCTTTGTCGTCTGGTAGGGCTCACACCCTCCCATTTTGTATTTCATAGATGTTCTGGGTATTTGTGCTTTTTATTTTTTAATGTTTTATTTAATTTTGAGAGATGGAGAGTCAGAGCACAAGTGGGGGAGGGTGAGAGAGACAGGGAGACACAGAATCTGAAGCAGGCTCCAGGCTCTGAGCTGTCAGCACAGAGC
>NC_043707.1:140880508-140897967 GCF_006229205.1 Suricata suricatta | reverse complement strand
GGAGGCTTAACCGACTGAGCCACCCAGGCGCCCTACATTTATTTACTTTTGAGAGACAGAGAGAGAAAGAGTGCAAGTGGGCGAGGGGCAGAGAGAGAAGGAGACACAGAATCCAAAGCAGGCTCCAGGCTTCGAGCCGTCAGCACAGAGCCTGATGGGGTTCGAACTCACAAACTGTGAGATCGTGACCTGAGCCAAAGTTGGCCGCTTAACCGACTGAGCCCCCGGGCGCCCCACCATTTCTTTTCAAATGCAGTATAGGGGCACCTGCGTGGCTCAGTCGGTTGAGTGCCCGATTTCAGCTCACATCATGATCTTACTGTTGTGGGTTCAAGCCCTGCATCAGGCTCCATGCTGACAGTTCAAAGCCTGGCACCTGCTTCAGATTCAGTCTCTGTCCCTCCTCTGCTTGGGCTCTGTCTCACTGTCTTTCAAAAATAAATAAACATAAAATAAAAAGTAAAAAAAATAAATGCAGTATAAATAAATCTTGTTAAGTAACTTGGTGAAGCATTTGGGGAAAAACACACCTAGTCACAGATTTTTTAATTTTTTTTTGATGTTTTATTTATTTTTGATAGAGAGAGACACAGCATGAAAGGGGGGGGTAGAGAGAGAGGGAGACACAGAACCGGAAGCAGGCTCCAGGCTCTGAGCTGTCAGCACAGAGCCCGACGCGGGGCTCGAACCCACGAACGTGAGATCATGACCTGAGCCGAAGTCGGAGGCTTAACTGACTGAGCCACCCAGGCAACCCAACTAGTCACAGATTTTTAGAAAAAGATTATGGTTTCACATACACAGCCACAAAGTGCCTCTGTGTGGACACAAGCCCTTAGAACTCATGGACTCTTTTTTTCCCCTCAGAGGGAGTCAGAGACAGAATCCTAGGCTCGAACCCACAAAACGTGGAGCCTGACCTGAGCTGAATCCAAGAGTAAGATGCTAACCTGCCGGAGCCACCCGGGTGCCGACTTGGGTGAGCGTCGCGGCGCTGTCGCCTCATGACGGGGTGGGGGCTGCTCCCGCCAGGGGCTCCGCCAGGTTGTAGGTTTTACACCCACATCAGCTCCTTCCTCAAACCGAGAGGCACGCCCGCGGCGTCCTTGCCCTGCGCACCGGCCCCCCTCTTACTGCTCAGGACTGTGCGCTCCTGCCACGTGTAGCTTTCGTAGCTGAAGGTCAGCTCCTAGTAAGTCTCTTGTGCCTTTGAAAGGAAGAGCACCTACACGTGTGCCACCTGGAGAGTCACACACGAAGAGCTGGCGACATGCTCCTTCCTCGTTTCTCTCATCCTCTTTACCTTCCTGTTTGAACCAGGATGTTCCACCCGGAGCCCCCTTCCTTTCACGTCGCTGTGTGCTGCTCCTGCTTCCGGTGCTGATGCGCCTTTGGCTCCTTTTGGACTTTCTGTCCGTCTCCTCGGTAACCCTGTTTGTTGCATTTTTCTTCTGTTTATTACATAACGGTTGCTGCTCTTCCTTTCTCCAAAATGCTTCCTCTTTCTGCGAGATGCAGTACTGGAAATGCAGGGCCGACGCCCGGGGCTGCTGTGGCCTCGCCTGGCCTTCAGTGTCCTGACCCAGGGGCACCGCCGTCCTCCCGCTGGGAGAAGCCGGCGCCCTGGGCGGGTCAGCTCTGTAGGGGCTTTTGCTGCTGGCAAGGTGCATCTTTGGCTCTGTGACAAATTTCATCTGTGACGTCCAGGCGAATTTCAGTCAGAAGGATGTTTGTCAATGACTTCTTTTGATTCTCTGCTCTTCAGTCACCTTCTTGGGGACCAGACGTGGCGTCTGGGGGCGCCTCCCTGCCAGGAGCTTCAGTGTTCTGGGCTCTCGCCCTCACTCTGTCCTCCCCTCGGGTGAAAAGCCATCTCCTCCACCGGCGTCTTCTGCGCCTTCTTTTCTCTCTCTGGACGACCGTGCACACTTTTGTTCCCTTCTTCCTTTCTCTAATTTCTGATTTTCATTTTCCATTTCTTTCAAAACCTTCTTGAATCCAAGTTGAAGAGTCCCGAGTCTTCCTGGGACAAGGGAGGCCACAGGCGAGCCCCGCTCGTCCTCCAGGACGACGGCCCTTGCTTGTGGTTCTGGCTGCCGATCAGGGGAAAGCTACCTTGCAGGGGCCAAAAGCAGCCCCATGCCGACAAACTGGTGCCCTGGCCCCACGGCACCATTAACAGGCGGCCCACCAAAGCTGTGACTGCTCTGGGCAGTTCCGCGCCTGCTGTCAGGGCCAAGTCCCTCACCGTCTGGACCGCTGTGGTCTCCCGGAGGAGCAGTGTCCCCTGGGCCTGGGCCATCAGCATGGCACCCACAGCTGAGCTGGGGGGGGATGGGGGTGTACGTACATTCTTCTTTCTGGTGGCCACATTCTGTTAAACTCTGAATCGCTTTGAAAACTCCCTCCATTGTCTGGGCCAGATCTCACGGTGGACAATCCTGTCAACTTGGCATCGCTGTTGGTTGCTCTACCACAGCGGTTTGCTTTCCCAAAGCTTCTCTTTTTTGCTCTGTCTGCACTTCAGCCGCCGGAGTCCGGTCCGTCTGGACGCTTCCCGGTGCTGGAAGACCTGCATCCGCTGCGGTTGCTTCGAGGGCCGTTGCTGCCGTGCCTGACTTCCTCGATCCTGTTCTCTAACTTTTAAGATTTATTTAATTTTAATTTAATTTTCTCAGAGGTTCACCTCCATGTATAATGCAGGCTGATCCGGACCCCATTTTAGAAGCACAGCGGCAAGGTGGCTTCCGGCCTCCCTGGTACTGGAACCTGCAGTCGCCGCACTTCCTCCAACACCTCTTACCTTTTCAGAGCCTCCACTTCTCACAAGCAAGACAAGATCCAATTTAACTCAATTCTGATGCTATCCAGCTGGACAGTGTCAGACCCCACAAGCTAACGGCTCAGTCCCACAGGGCTGCCCCCTCGCCCCGCCCATGCATACACTTTAGATGCCTGTCGAAAGCCCATGTTCTCACCTGTGTTTCTAACCTACGGCTAAAAATTTAATTCCTACAACCTCCTCCTTGGGCTCAAGTAAGTTGCTGAAGCGGCTCCCAGAACTCAGGGAAATAGGTTCCCTCCTGGATGACTGGCGTCCGATACAAGATCCCTCGGGAACGGCCGGGTGGGAGAGGCGCTCGGGCCGGGCTGGGGGAGGGGTGTGGCGTCCACGCCCGTCCAGGCCCAGCTCCCCATGCTCTCCTCCCGGGCGCTCTCCAGACCCCGTCCTTTTGGGTTTGTGTGGGGACCTCCTAACAGGGGCGTGACTAATGAAGTTCTTGGCCATCGGAGCCTGGGCTCAACCCCCGGAGGTCAGGGGTGAGGCTGAGTTCTGACCCTCCAATCACATGCTTGGTCCCCCTGGTAGCCAGCCCTCACCCCTAGGAGCATGAAATGAATAAAGGGAAACCTCACTTAGGGGGCTGGGGACGCTGAAAGGAAGGGCTGGAGGGAGGAGCCACTGTTCAGTGTCACAGTTACAGGAAGAAATGTCTCCCCTGGGGCCTGGGGCACCAGGGTGGCTCAGCTGGTTGAGTGACTTCTGCTCAGGGCAGAATTTCATGGTTCAGGAGTTGACACTGCTGTCAATGTGTGACTCGCCTCGGATCCTCTGCCCCGCTTCCGCTGCCCCTCCCCTGCTGGGCTCTCTCAAAAGTAAACAAACATTAAAAAAAAAAAAAAAAAAGCTTGTGTTAAAAAAAAAAGAAGTGTCTCCCCAAGGGAAGAATCAACAGGAGGGACATCAATTCTAGGCTCCAACAGGAAAAGACATGCATTGCGTCACCACCCCTGCCTCTCAGCCCCTGAACCCCAGCTTCTGCCCACTGGGCTCTGGTTCCAGAAAACTCTCCTAACTTCCCCCTTCTCCATAAAATAATATTCCTCTTCTTTGCTCTCTGGACTTGCCTGTGGTTTTGCCATGGCTTGCATGTCCTGATTACAATTCTCTGTTAGTCCAAAATAAAGCCATTTTTGCAGGTAAAATAATGGTTTTATTTTTAACGTTAACAGTTTTCCCAAAAGCCACCTTATTAACATAAACTCAAGTGTTGTTGAAAGATGCTTGTTACGAGTATCAAAATACTCCATTTATGACTCTTTTCAGTTAAGAAATGTAAAAGTTTTAGGAGCTCTTTGCCAGAAACAGGGGCTGAAAACCACATGTACATTTCTTATTATAAATCACAGAATCACAGAGCTTAACCAATAAACAGAAGGGACGGATGGTAAATTTAAGGATATCTACCAGAAAAAACACTAAGTTATCTGAGTAATAGAAATCCCACCAAGAGAAAACACAGAAAAACAGAAGGATTTTTTTTATTTAAAGTTCCCCAAACTGGCGCCTGGCTGGCTCAGTCGTTAAGCTCAGTTGTGCGACCGGCCCTTGATTTCCACTCATGGTTCATGGTTCCTGAGATCGAGCCCAGAGTCGGGCTGCCCCCTGACAGCGAGGAGCCTGCTTGGGATTCTCTGCCTCTGGAGGAAAGAGCCTCCAGGATGAAGAGAACGGTGTGCTCGGTACAACAGCAGAGGCTGGCCTCGAGGCACATGGCGGTGACATTTCAGAGCACCAAGGGGAAGGTCCCAACCGCTTTCAGAGAGAACGAACAGACAGACCACTGACCAGGGATCAGAACAGCTTTGGACTTTTCAATGGCATCCCTGGAACCTGGAAGCAAAATATGAGACTTCAGAAATTTTGAAGGTCAAGTGTTTCCAAATTAGAATTCTATACTCTGCCAAACTGTTGATCAGAGATGGACACAGAATAAACACCTTTCAGACAGGCACCCTTCCCGGAAAGCTCCAGAGGGCTGCCTTGGGCAAAATGAGAGAGCAAACCAGGAAGGGAGATGGCAGGGTGCCAGGAAACAAGAACTCCAGCCCAGAGAGCACAGGATGACAAGAGAATAGCTCTAGGTGGTGGGGTTGGGCAGCGGGTCTGGAGAGGAACAGGGGACAGGGCGCGCTGGAGGGAGGTGTCCAGGAGCTTGAGTGGTGGGAAAACGTTATTGACAGGCGTGTGGAGAAAATGTCAGAGCGTCTGAAAAATAAAACATGCAGGGGTGAGAAAACACAGAGAACGCGCAAAGAGGCTGCGTCAGAGGGCGGCGGGATCCGGCGAAAGCCGACCGACAGCTGCCGCTCCGGGGACACCGAGACACGCCAGAGGTCGCGCGGCCACGAGGGCGGGGCTTAGCTGCCAGGACGGCGGAGTCCGCAGAAACCGCTCACACGGCCACGTCAGAGCCTAGCAGTGGCCGCTTCGCACACGCGGAGCTAGCTGTCACCGGGAAGCTAAGAGCCGCCAACGTACTTGCTGGGGAGAAGGGCAGGGGCCCGCCGCGTTTCACTCAGGCTTCAGTTCCGCGGGGAGGAGAGCCACAGACCGGCGTTACTTCGATTTTTAAAACCCATCAAATCAAAGGAGTCGCTAGCGAGGCCTCTGCGGCCCGCAGCAGCCTCCGTCTCCACGGCAACGGGCCGCGTCCCCGCACGGAGCCGCGCCACGTAGGGCCTGCGCGAGGTCGACGCGCTTCCGGCGAGGGTCACGCCCCCCCCCGCGGGGGCGTGGCCGCAAGTTCAGCGCACCGGCAGGGCTGACCTCCCGGTCCCGATAGAGTGGCCCACCTTGCTCGACCTGCAGGAGTGCGGTCCACGGTAGCCTCATTGGCGCCAGGGTCCCCGCGCCCACCTGGGGACGAAGAGCCCGGCCCCTTCCCGTCCAGCACACGCTACTTGGCTCCGCGCCCCCGGCCCGTAGCGTGGTGCGAGGTTGCCGAGGCCGCCGCAGTCTTTAGACGACGTGTGCCACACGCTGCCCGATGTGAACGCGCCCTCCGTCCGCTTCTGGCCGGGAGCCGAGCTCAAACCTTTCCCGGGAGTAGTGCAGGCAGCTTCCCCGTCGCTACCTGTTCACCAGCCGGGACTCCCTCCCTCACGCTCCGCCTCCTGCGGCCGTGTGCGTCACCGCCGCCGCGGGGCCTCCTGGGAGTTGTGGTTCGGGCCCGCCCCCTTCAGCTCTGGCCCCGCGGGCTGAAGACTACAACTCCCGGTAGGCCACGCGGCGGCCCCAAGAGCCCCGAGCTCGGGGTCCTCGGCTGCCTCGGCCGGTGGTCTCGGAGCGGCGGGGCGGCCTGGCTGGCTGCGCTGAGCAGCAGAGGGGCACGGGCAGACTGCCGCGCACACCGAGGCCCCTTGGCAGGTCACTAGCAGGCAGACTCGGGGCTTCTCGGGCCCCCGGAGCTCCTGCGCGGAACGGGCGGGACTCAAACTTACCGGCAAGTGGAGGGGTCGACGGGGGCACTAGGGCTTGGCCGCAGGCGGGACCCGGGTCGGCTTCCCGAGGTAGGGGGATGGGATGGCAGGAGGCGGGGCGGACCCGGGTCGGTGGAGCGGGGTCACGGTCGGGGGTGCGCGCCCGCCCGGCCCACCCCCGCGGAGCCTCGGCCGGGGTTCAGCGCCGGGCCCTGACGTCTGCAGCGCCCGGGCAATCAGCCCTTCCTGCTCCGCTCCCGGCTGCAGGTCGTGTTCGGGCGTTGCGGCTCCAGCGCGCTTCAGCCAGCAGGAGCGAGGCCGCCAGAGCCTAGGGAGTCCTGCAGGCCTCTGGGGCAGCGCTGGGTGTCGCGGTGTTGGCACCGGAATGGGCATGTAGACAGCGGGCAGCCCGGAAGCAGACGGGCTAGCTCAGTCCGCCCGCCGTGGTCCCGTCGGAGGTGCTAACTGTGCGTCCTGGCATCTCCCAGGCGCCACAGGGTTGGATGGCTCAGGGCTTGCGCTGAGGCTCAGCGAAGCTAGAGGCCGGTCCCCACGTCTCCAGGCATCAGGGTTGCAGCCCAGCAGTGTCAAGGAGGACAGGGGGTGCGACTGAACGGCCAGACAGGTGAGTTCTTGACAGGCTGTGGTGTGGTCGTTTGGCTGTTTCATCCTGTGGGTTCTCTTTGATGCCATGTCAGAGGATTTGGGTTGTTTTTGAGTGTGTGTACAAGTGTGAGGGTGATAAATAATTCTGCTTCGGCATTCTCTGAATTCAGATCTGAATGAAGAAATCAGGAAAGGTGACAAAAAGGCTTCCTCCTGGTGGGCAAGCGCGGGGTGGGGGGTGAGGCAGCCCCACCCTTCCTGCAGGCTCCTGTCAGGTGCAGATGCAACAAGTATCTGAATGCCTTGCTCCCACGCAGGTCGGCCCTGCGCAGTGGCTGGGGCAGGACACCCCCGTCTGCGGGGTTCTCAGGGGCTTGCGTTTGGGGGCAGGAGTCAGGTGATGACAGGCCTATACTTCCTCTAGGCGTTTGGCCAGCAAGTGTCCTCATGCTGGGCCAAGTGGGATTCCTGGGCGCTCTGTCTCAGGGCTGCACCCTGGTCCCTCGCGGGCTGGCTCCCCAGCGCCCAGGGTGTCCACCTTTGCCTTAGCCAGAGCTCCCACGTGACAGGGGCCTGTGATTCACCAAGTTTTGCCAGTTGATTGTGCCCCACAGGGTGTTGAATCAAACAGCATCATCAGACACAGCGGAGGGGGCACAGGGAGAGGAGTGGCGGACGCCTGTCACGGGCGCCTCAGTGTCACAAACTGTATTCCTTTGAATAAAGGCAGTTTGCCCATTTCTTAGCTAAATGATATTTAATCTTTATGGCTTTTAAAAGTTTTTGCAATAAAATATTCACAAATAGGGAAAGCACCCTATTTCTACACTGTCCTCATGTGTGTTTTGGAAATCGCTTTGCCCACACGAGCGGGCAGCTCTTTGAGACACGAGAAACTAGAAACCCGCGGGGTCGAGCCCAGCGCCCGCCTGCTTGGTTGGGACAGTAAATGCTAAAAGCGTAGAACTGCCTTTTCAAACACCCTCTCTCCAGACTCCCTTGCTGGCCGCCTGTCCGGTTGCGCATTCTGTGTCGGTGCGGTTGCTAGTTTCCAACAGGAAATCTTGGTGGCTGTCAAATTTGTGACCCAAGAAGTAGCAGCTAAATGTCTGGGACGCTGACTCGAGGCTGGTTCGGGTTCTAAGGTAAGTTACAGTTCTGCTAACGTGTGTCTGTCACTCCTAGCGGCCACCTCTGAGGGCATTTGGGTGCCAGGCAGGGGCACGGCCGGTCAGCTCTGGGGAAGATGTCAGAATATAGTGTTTCTGGCAAAGGAAGAAAAAAATAAGTCTCTGGGTGAATATCTCCGTGGAAGGGTGCCCTCTTTTTCTGTAGCCCCTCTGGGTTTTGTCACCACCTCCTGTCTCGACCCTGGTCCATTCCCCACTTGCCATGCCCTTCCCGAGCACCCTGGTGGGACAGTCTAAAGTGAAATAGTCCTGAGCGGGGGGAGGCCGGGCACTTGATGTCACGTGGGGCATGAGCAGCAAGTCCTGGGCCCCCAAAGACAGTGACAAGGACCAGGCAGAGAGGTGGGAGGAGAGAAGTGAGGAGACACTGGACAGCTACCAGCCTCTTCAGGAGGGTGCTAGAATGCTGCGCCAGGATGTTCCTGAGCCCCAGGATCTGGATGTCCCATCTCTGAGGCAGACATGTAGGAGGGGACAGCTGGGAAGTGTTGCTGGAGGCCCTGCTCAGGCCTGAGATGAGGTGACTCCATGCTGAAGCGGGGGGCGGGCCTCACGACCCGCAGGGACCAGGTGCTGGAGATGGGGAGACAGGAGGCTCCCGGGCTGCGTGTGTCTCCAGGTCAGGCCGCTCCCTTCCTCTCCATTGTCATCCTCGGGGGGTGCTGGTCTGGGCGCACGCCGTGAGGGGCGGGAAGGGGCCTGTGGCCCAGTGTGTCCCATTGGGCTGTGTCCCACAAGGGTTGGTGGGTTACAGCCCTGGGCGGGGGGGTGGCGGCTCGCCTGCCGAGCTTCGGGAGGGCCGGCTGTGCTAAAAATACCAGTGTGAGCATAACAGGTGCTGGGCTGCCCTGGGGACGCGCCCTGCTGCCCCACGTGGGGCTGGCAGCGGCTCAGGCCTGGTCCTGGTTTCCCACAGATCTTGCTGGGCACCCACCCCCCTTCATTCTCTCCCTGTTCCCATAGGGCAGAGCTGGGCATGGGCACAACGTAGTCTCCTTCTTGGGGTGTCACTCCCCACCCCCCGCCACCACTGCCGAGTCTGTGGTGGAAGTGGCTCTGCAGCACGTGGCTGGTGGGCCCCTAAGGTCATCAGGCGGGCAGGTGTGTTGGCTGGCTGGTCAGGGTGACAGGCTGGCCTCACAGAGGGCAAGGCACCCTGGCCACAGAATGGGTCATGGCACTGATTCATGGCACTCGAGTTCCTTCCTGCCCCGACTCCTTTATTTCAGCGCGGGGCTAGTTTCTGCACTCTGCGGGCGAGCTCCCCCTGCTAGCGAGGACCTTCCCTCGGGCCGCCCGCCCACGCTGGTCTGGGGCTGCGGTTGCTGGCACGAGCCCCATGTGGCTGGGTGTATGTTGGCAGAGTATTGCGGAAGGGCAGGGAGCCGCTCGGTGTGACCCATCCATCACAGCCAGCTGTGGTGGCCTCCCGGTAGGGGGGAGGCCTGGACACCAAGGGGCCGGTCACTGCTCTGCCGGCAGGCTTCCGGCTCGGCCAGGCCGCTCCGCCTAAGACTCACAGGTGTGGCGGCTGCCGGTGGGTGGCACCAGGCAGGAGGCTGAGGCTACATGCGGGCGGCCCACAGGGCCTGACCCTCGGGGTGCGTCCCCTCCTGGAGCTTGCTGGCACCCAAGGGTGACAGCCCGAGTGGCATTCTCGCCATGGCAGGCCTGGGCTGGTGGAAGAGAGGAAGCTCTTGGTGCTGGGACCTGCTGTGGTCTCAGGCCGGGCGGCCCCGCTGTACTGGGGGCCAGCGGAGCGGCGACAGCACAGGGAGGCAGGGCGGCCTAAGAGGCGAGGCTGTCGGGATGGGTGAGCAGTGAGGACTTTCTCTGAGGAAAGGTTCCTAATTAGTCCACGGGTTGGGAACGTTTATCCTTTCAGAAACCCCCACCCGTCCTGCCTGGGCGCCTGTCGGGGAGGGAGGATTTGCGGCAGTCCGAGCAGGCCGGGTGGTTCCCGCCGCAGAGTCCGAGGGGCTCACTGGCTCAGACACGCGGGCTAGGCACCGACTGAGGCCCCGGCCCGCCCCCAGCTGGACGTGGGCCTCAGAGGGTGGACGTCAGATGGCCTGTGGGGCTTGGCCCCTGCCTCTGGCAAAGCCTGGCCGCCACCCCTCCTCACTGACCGCCCGTGGCCTCGGCTGAATGGCAGTGTTTCCTGAGCTGTGCAGGCCTGGGACTGAGCATTGGGCTGGGGCTGGGGGTGGGACTCAGGACCTTGGAGAGGGTGCCGGGCGGAGGAGTGACGTGGGGTTTCCCTCTCTTGTCGCTGGCCAGCGTCCTGTGGCTGAACTCCTGTGGCAGAATGGGGCCACCGGGTCCTGACGGGAGGTGGCAGTAGCCTGTCTGTTCCTCAGCTTCACCCCAGCCGGCCTCAGTCTCCCTCCAGCCTCCTGCGTTCACACCCAGGCCAGTTGTCTTCACAGCATCAGGGTCCTCCTGGCAACCTGGCAGACCATGGCAGAAGTGGAGCCGTGGTTGCTCTCCTACAGTCTGGGCGTCCCTGGGGCCCTCTCCTCTTCACGTGCTGTTGATTTTCCCTCTTGACAGTCATTCAGAGCCCTTCTGGTCATTAGTTAGAAATACATTATCGAAGAAACATAATACACACCCCAGGCCAGAAGAGGTCCACGTCTGCAGAGGCACACAGGCAGCACTCAGACCAGGGAGGAGTATGTTCCTGGGTCCAGAGCCCCCGTGGCGGCCTCCACCACGGCCTCCCTGCCTCCAGCACCCTGAATTTGTCCTGTTTGTGAACTTTCTTGTAAATGGATTCAGGGAGCGGGTATGTGGCTGCCCTCCTTCGGCGTCTGTAGAGCTTTGCCTTCTAGCTGCTCTTGCGCATAGTCTGGGGGCCGCGTGCTCCCCTGGGGATAAATCACACCCTGTGTCCAGTTCACCCTTGAGGATGCGGGGAAGGGTGCTGCTGTGAACACAGGCGCCACCTCCACCGGGTGCAAGTCTGCAGCGGCCAGGCCACGGTTCTGCAGAGAAGACCCCAGAAGTGGGGCCCAGGGTGACCTTGAGGCACTGTCCACTGACCTAGGATAGTGTCACACTCATGAGCGGTGGCCTGGTGACCAGATGTGCTTATTACTCTTTGGGGGGGGGGACACCTGTGGCGGTGCTCGGCCCCTTTTCCCTCCGGCCGTCTGCATTTGCAGGCTCTCCCCAGCCCCAGGCACACGCCCCCTGTGGGCTGTGGGCGTGGCTGTTGTGCCCTCTGGGCCTGCCACATTTTTCCTCACTGGGCGTCTTGACGGGCACTGGACTTCAGTGCAGCCCAGCTTCTAAACCAGCTGCACACAAGGGTGTTTTCTTCTGGAAGGTTTTTTGTCTTACCTTTCACGTTACTATAGGCCAATCCCATTGATTTTTAATGCTCATTTATTTTGAGAGAGACAGGGAGCCTCAAGCAGACTGCTCCCTCTCAGCGAAGATCCAGGCGCAAAGGCTTGATCTCAGGAAGCGTGAGATTATGGCCTGAGCCGAAACCCCAAGTCAGATGCTCAACTGACTGAGCTGCCCCCCATCCATTAATTTTAAAACAAATACGTACTGATGCCCGCACCAGGTGCCAGCGGCCCAGAACTGGACCCATTAGCAGAGGTAGACCCTCCACGGGCACTTGCTCGGGGTCCCTGCTTGCCAGGCCTTGTTCCTTGGGGATCCGGTGTCTTCTCTCCAGGACTACCCCTTGCTTCGGCCCCTGCTTACCACAGGGGCGGTGCCTCATGGTGGCTAGAGGGGACTTCCCAAAGGGGCCTCCCACGCTGCCTACAGGACAGGTGCCTTTTAAGCCTCTGTGGCCTGAGTCCCTTTCCGCTGGCTGGTGGCCAGGCGAGCCTCCTTTGGTCTATAGCACATGCTCACCATGCTTCTCCCTACCCCAGGGCCTTTGCACATGCCCCCCCCCCCTCCAGCTCTCCCAGACCTGTTCCCACCTGTGTCTCTCTGGCGGCCCTCCCAGAACTGGCGAGAGCCTGTGTGGCCTTCTTGATGTAGCCTGAGGGTACCATCTGCCCGCAGGTCCCGGAGCAGTCCTGCCCACCATGGACCCCGACCCCCAGGCAGGCGTGCAGGTGGGCATGCGTGTGGTCCGCGGCGTGGACTGGAAGTGGGGCCAGCAGGACGGCGGCGAGGGCGGTGTGGGCACCGTGGTGGAGCTTGGCCGCCACGGAAGCCCCTCGACCCCTGACCGCACGGTAGTCGTGCAGTGGGACCACGGCACCCGCACCAACTACCGCGCAGGCTACCAGGGCGCACACGACCTGCTGCTGTACGACAATGCCCAGATCGGTGCGTGCGTGCGTGCGGGCGGGCCCTGAGGGGGCGGGGGCAGAGGCCCGGCGCCCCCTGACCCTGCCCCGCCCCCAGGCGTCCGCCACCCCAACATCGTCTGTGACTGCTGCAAGAAGCACGGGCTGCGGGGCATGCGCTGGAAGTGCCGCGTCTGCTTCGACTACGACCTGTGCACGCAGTGCTACATGCACGGCAAGCACGACCTCGCCCACGCCTTCGAGCGCTACGAGACGGCCCACTCGCGCCCGTGAGTTCCGCCCTCCGCCCGCAGCGGGGTGCCCGCCCGGCGGGGCTCGGGGCCCTGGCCTATGACAGCCGGAGCGCCTGCATCACCTTTCCTCGAGGCGTGGCCAGGGTCACGGTCTCTCCGGAGGCCTGGTCACTGGAACAGCGTCCCCCGCCTCCGTGGAAGGCAGCCCCGTCCGTTCTGTCCTGGCACCGGCCCTGGAGCCGGGCGGGGCTGAGCGGTCGGCATCCCCGGGGAGGCCCCGGGCAGGCCCCGGGCGGCCTGTGCTGAGAACTCACCGGAGGCGCAGCTCAGGAGGGGTGATGGGGCAGGGGCAGAACTAGGAGGAGTCCCCTGGGCTGGGGTGACCTGTGCTGAGAGCTCACCCGGAGGTGCGGCTGGGGGGGTGGTGATGGTGAGGAGAGGACAGACGTAGGCCGAGCCCCCTGGGCTGGGGTGGCCCCCGGAGACCCCTCCTTGACACCTCCCGGGCACTTAGTTGGGCGGTGTGTGCTCTAGCTCCCGGCTGCCTGCCGGCCAGAGTGGAAGCAGGGGTTGGCCGCCTGGACGCCTCTGGTCCTCCTGCCATTTCTGCATGTGTGCGTGCTGAGCCCTCTCCCCGCCCCGCTGCGTACCGAGCCGGGGAACGGCCCTTAACAGGGCTCAGCCCCTCGGGAGGCTGCGGGTGCGAGTGACCCTGCCATGAGGGGCCCAGAGCAGAAGGCAGGGACATGCCGGGCCAGCCATCTAGGGCAAGGGCTGGGTGGGCTAGGGGCGCGCGCCATCGCCCTGCTTCCCACGTGGCCCAGCACCCACTTGCTGTTTTGCAGGATCACGCTGAGTCCCCGCCAGGGCCTCTCCAGGATCCCACTGAGGGGCATCTTCCAGGGGGCGAAGGTGGTGCGGGGCCCTGACTGGGAGTGGGGCTCGCAGGACGGTGAGTGGGGGACCAGGCCGCCCCTGGCTGTGGCTCAGCTTCGAGGCACAGGCTTAGCCTGCTGGGGGGACCCTTGTCTCCTCAGGCGGGGAAGGGAAGCCAGGCCGAGTGGCGGACATCCGTGGCTGGGATGTGGAGACGGGCCGGAGCGTGGCCAGTGTGACGTGGGCAGATGGCACCACCAACGTGTACCGTGTGGGCCACAAGGGCAAGGTGGACCTCAAGTGTGTGGGCGAGGCGGCCGGTGGCTTCTACTACAAGGAGCACCTGCCACGGCTCGGTAGGGGCGGTGCCCAGTAGCCAGCACCTGCCCGCCCTGCTGGGGTTCTGGTGTGGCGCCGGGTGGGGGCTGACCCGTGAAGGTGCCAGGGGCGGGATGCTGCTGAGGGGGGCCTGTTGCCCACCCCCAGGCAAGCCGGCAGAGCTGCAGCGCAGGGTGAGTGCTGATGGCCAGCCTTTCCAGCACGGGGACAAAGTCAAGTGTCTGCTGGACACAGACATCCTGAGGGAGATGCAGGAAGGCCACGGCGGGTGGAACCCCCGGATGGCGGAGGTGAGCCGCGCCCCCTGCGCCCGCCCTCCCCCCCATCCTCCGGACCCCCAGGCCTCCCCCTCCACCCAGCCACGGCCTCCATGACCCGCCACAGTTTATCGGACAGACGGGCACGGTGCACCGTATCACGGACCGCGGGGATGTGCGTGTGCAGTTCGGCCATGAGACCCGCTGGACCTTCCACCCTGGGGCTCTCACCAAGGTGCATGGGGGGCTGGGCTGAGCCCGTCTGTTCGCTTCTCTACCCGCTCCGTGTACCTGCTCAGCTCTGGGAATGCCTTTCTCTCACCCTGAAGGAAGAGGGGAGGGCTTTGCAGGGTCTGGAAGGGGCTGAGTTCCACGGAGAGGGGTTCCAGGTGTGAAGGGGTATAGAGAGTGAGGTGCTGGGGGCCGGCGGAGGCTGGGGGCTTTATCCTGTGCCTAAGGAAGCCCCTGCTGCATTGTAAGTGGAAGGGGACTTTCTAAACAGTGCTCCCCGTGGGTGTGGGCAGCATGCGGGGGGCAGCACAGGGGAGCAGTGGGAAGGCCCTTCCGGAAGGACGGACACTTAGCTGGGGACGGCGGGGGAGGGTTCTGCGGGTGGGGTGGCTACCCCTGGCAGGGTCCTGGACCCGGGCCTGGGGGTTGGGAGGCGTCACAGGACAGATGGCTTGTAGAGCAAGTCCTGTATGGGGAGGGCGAGGCCAGGGAAGGGCTGGGGACTGGGGAGGAGGGGCTCCTGGTGCCCCTGGTTATCCCAGGACCCCACCCCCATCCTTGTGCTGGCCTAGACCAGCCTCAGCCGCGCTGCCCGCTTCTCCATCAGGGCGTGGGGTCAGGCCCGCCTCTGCCTTCACCCCAGAGTTGGCTTTGGTCTGGTCTGGATGCCACTGCCCGGGTCCCTCTCTGGCTGTCACCCCCATGGCTCCAAGGGCTGCCCTGGTCACTGTGGCCCTCATCCAGCTCTCAGGCAGGGGCTGGGGTCAAGTTGAGGCCCGCCTATCCTTTAGAGTTTAGTGGAGGCGCCTCCCTGCTGTAAGGCCCTGGGCAGCCACACTCGCCTGGGGGGTGCCCCTCACATGCCTCTTTATCACTCAGCACAATGCCTTCTGGGTGGGCGATGTGGTGCGGGTCATCGATGACCTTGACACGGTGAAGCGGCTGCAAGCTGGGCACGGCGAGTGGACAGATGACATGGCCCCTGTGAGTGTATCCACCCACCCCTGCCTCCCTCGCCCCTGGGAGGCCCGCCCGTGACCCTGCCCTCTCCCCACTCAGGCCCTGGGCCGCGTTGGGAAGGTGGTGAAAGTTTTCAGAGACGGTAACCTGCGTGTGGCAGTTGGCGGTCAACTGTGGACCTTCAGCCCCTCCTGCCTGGTGGCCTACCGCCCCGAGGAGGATGCCAACCTGGATGTGGCCGAGCGTGCCAGGGAGAACAAAAGTGCGGGCACCCAGCTTACGTGGCCGGTGGGAGGCAGGGCTGCCCCTGGGCCACCATTTAACTTGAGCCCTGCCCCACCCAGGCTCCTTGAGTGTCGCCCTGGACAAGCTTCGAGCCCAAAAGAGTGACCTTGAGCATCCAGGGAGGCTGGTGGTGGAGGCGGCCCTGGGCAGTGTGGCCGGAGCCCTGGAACTGCTGAGGAGGCACCCTGAGCAGGCGAGCTCCCGAGATGCCTACCTCCCCACCCCTCCAGCAGCCAGCCCCAGGCAGAGGGACAGAGGGCTCGGGACTGACCTGCTGGCTGTCCCGGCAGGTGGACGCCAGGAACCAGGGCAGGACTGCCCTGCAGGTGGCCTCCTACCTGGGTCAGGTGGAGCTGGTGCGGCTGCTGCTGCAGGCGCGGGCGGGCGCGGACCTGCCCGATGAGGAGGGCAACACGGCGCTGCACTATGCAGCCCTGGGGTGAGGCCCTGGCGGGGACGTGGTGGGGGCCGGGCCTGCCCGCGCCGGCGGCGGGCACAGCGCGCCTTCGCTTCCTCCTCCGTCAGGAACCAGCCCGAGGCCGCCCGGGTGCTCCTGAGCTCCGGGTGCGGCGCCAACGTCCTTAACGGCACCCGGAGCGCAGCGCTGCATGTGGCCGTGCGGAGGGGCTTCCTGGAGGTGGTGAGGGTCCTGTGTGAACGCGGCTGTGATGTCAACCTGCCTGTGAGTGCTGGGGTCCTCTGGCCCTACCCCTGGGATCAAGGATAGTGTGGCATTTACCTTTCTGCCAAGTGATCACTGCCCCTCCCCCTGTCGGCAGGATGCCCACGCTGACACGCCCCTGCACTGTGCCATCTCGGCGGGCGCCGGTGCCAGCGGCATCGTGGAGGTCCTCACTGAGGTGCCAGGCATCGACGTCACTGCCACCAACAGCCAGGGCTTCACCCTGCTGCACCACGCGGCCCTCAAGGGCCACACACTGTGAGTTTGGGGTGGGCACAGCCAGTGGCCAGGCTCCTGTGCCGCTGGGCCACCCTGGGGACATGCCTGACCCCGGATGTGTCTCCCTGCTCCCAGAGCTGTCAGGAGGATTCTAGCTCGGGCGCGGCAGCTGGTCGATGCCAAGAAGGAGGATGGCTTTACGGCCTTGCACCTGGCCGCCCTCAACAACCACCGGGAGGTGATCCAGATTCTCATCCGAGAGGTGTGGACACAGCCGGGGGCCTGAGGCGGGCCAGGACCTGCCCGGGGTCCCTGCGCGGAGCCTGTGCCCACCCCCCACCCCCGTTTCCCCTTCCCAGGGCCGCTGTGACGTGAACGCCCGCACCCGGCAGCTCCGGTCCGCGCTGCACCTGGCCGTGCAGCAGGCCCACGTGGGGCTGGTGCCGCTGCTGGTGGACGCTGGCTGCAGCGTCAATGCCGAGGACGAGGAAGGGGACACGGCCTTGCACGTGGCGCTGCAGCGTCACCAGCTGCTGCCCTTGTCGGCCGATGGGGCCGGGGGGGACCCGGGGCCCTTGCAGCTGCTGTCCAGGGTGAGGAAGTGTGGGTCTGGGTGCTGAGGAAGTGGGCCGCAGGCACTGGTGGCCTCCACCGAGGGTGCCGGCCCAGGGAGCCAGGCCTTCTTGGGGGTGGGGCAGTGGGGGGGTCCTGTGGCGTCGTCTGCGACCCCAGCCCGGGTCCAGCTTCCTGAGAAAATGTGCTGCTGACCAGCCTGCGAAAGGGCTGGGGGCTCCGTGGGGGCGGGGCGGGGGTAGGGTACTGTCTCAGATCCCCGCCCCTCCCCCTGCAGTTCCCGCTTTTCCTGCCCGCCCGTCTCCCGTCCTAACGTCCCAAAGGCCTCAGACAGCGAGGGGTGCTCACGCCCCTGCGCCGGGCCGGGCGGCGGGGGCTCCCCTCGGGCGCGCACGCAGGTGCTGAAGCCCGTCCGGAGCCCGCCCTCACCGGCGCTCGCCTGCCGCGCAGCTCCAGGCCTC
>NC_043707.1:140863955-140880408 GCF_006229205.1 Suricata suricatta | reverse complement strand
CCCCCCCCCCCCCCCCCCCCCCCCCCCCCCCCCCCCCCCCCCCCCCCCCCCCCCCCCCGCCCCGCCGTGTTTTATAAAAAGATTCTCGGACTTTCCGCCTGGTGCCTGCCTGGAGCGGGGGGTCCCGCCTCGCCGCGCAGCTGCCCCCTACCCAGGCGGTCCTGACCGGCCTCCTTTCCGCCGCTGCCCCAGCTCTGGGCTCTGCGCTTTGGCCCATTACCCGCGCGTCTGGCTCTTTCCGACGCTCACACCCCCAGACGCTTGCCCAGACCCCTCCTCTAGGCGGAGGCACGGGCCGCCTCCTACGGCCCTGACCTGGGGGCCCGTGGAAGGATGGGGTCCGGGAGTGTGGTGTCCTTTAGAAGCCCTGGGTCGGCCAGAGTCCCGGTGCCCGCCCAGCTGGGGGGGGGGGCTTTCTGGTTGCCATCCCCGCCCCTTAATCTTTTCCTGGGCGGACTTTGTAGTCGCCTCCGCCCTTGTCCTCTCGGTGGCCCATGGGGTCCCTGCTAAACAGGGAGCTGGGGAAGGGGTGTGTTTGGGGCCCGGGGCACCACTTAGGGTCTTAGGAACGTTGAAGGGCAAGTACATGGTACTGGGGAGAGGGCAGGACACAGGGTAGGAGGATCAGTCTGTGGGGGCAAATACTGAACCATGAAGAGCTTACAGCTGCACTCAGCAGCCTGGTGCTTTCCAAGAACCACCCGAAACGCTCCCCCCGGAACCTCGGGGCTGCCAGCACTTTGGCACTGACCCCGCCAGCCTGGCGTGTGGCTGTCACTCTGGGCGCTGGGCCTTTTGGAGAACAGGGAGGGTCAGGACCCCCAACTGGGTCTGGCATTCTGCCTCTCCCCTCGCTCCCTCTCAGCACCGATCGATCACTCTTGGTCCTGGATCCCAGGTCCAGCTGGGAGGAGGCCTCACCAACACCCCGCCGGGCTTAGCTCCTGCAGCCTACAGGTGGTCCTAGGGCCTCGGGACACTCACTGCCTCCCTGCCTGCCCACTCAGACCCTTTGCAGGCCTTGGGCCTGGGCACAGGTTCCGCCTCCCACAACCCCTGCACCCCACTAAGCCCCTTCTCGGTCCCTTCCCTCCAACTCTGACAGCTTGGTGCTCTGCCGCACTGCCCCCAGGCCACCTGCCCCCTCCCCTGCCTCTCGCCCCGCCTCGCCGCCACGAACCCTGTACTCACTCTCCTAGTGCCCTCCCCTTTCTCCGGGACCCTGTCAGGCAGCCTCTCGCTCCGCAATGGGACTTGTCCCAAGGTGGCTGGAATGGAGGTTCGTTCCCCGGTCTCATTCGGTGGTGAGGGTGCTGAAGAGATTCCATCCAGGGAAAAAGTGGGTCCCAGGACACCAACTGACTACCCTTCCTTACGCCTGAGCTTCTATCCCGTCTCGCGCCGCCTGGCCCTCCTCGCGCCCCCTCCCCCCAAGTAACCCCGCCCAGCAAGCCCTGCCCAGGCTGCTGCCACCGACCCACAGGCCCTGGGTCCGCACCCGCACTGGCGCGGCAGGGCTGTCCTGACAGCGGACGGCCAGTTGGTTCCCTTCAGGGGCACGCGCCTCCCCCTGCACCCACCCCTGTAACCCGAGCCGCTTCAGCGCCTCCCCGCGCAGCCCCACTGGGCCCTAGGCCCCGACAGCGAGTCCGCAGGCGCCATGGGCCTCGGGGCCTGCGTGTCCTCGGCGGCGGCGTCGGGGCCCCGAGCCCAGGCCGGCCGTTTGGGAGCTGTGCTGGGTGCCCTGTGCCTGCTGCCCGTTCTCATGATGCTGGCTCGGCTGGGGGCCCCCTCGGCCAGGCTGGCAGCCAGCGCCTCGCAGGTGAGAGCGGGCGGGACAGGGCAGAAGGGTGGGCGGCCCCAGGGTCCAAGGGCCTGCCTGTCCAGGGAAGGGGGGCGGGGGACATAGCATCAGGCCTCCAGCCCCGCCCACTCCGACCTATCCCGGGGTTAGAAACCTTTTTCACTCTGGCAGTAAAAGTGAATCTGGCCAGGATAGAAAACCCCAAAACGCGGAGACCGAAGGCGGGAACTTCAGAGCTCCCTGAACCACGAGCCCCGCCCCGTTTCCTATAGTCTTTTTCCTGAGTGTTTTCAGACTTGGTCCGGTCCCTACTGCGTCCCCACGAGCCCTTGCTTTCCTTGAAGGGAGATCTCGCCGCACCCAACCCCTCGGGTGTCCTGGCCACCCCGGGACCCGGTCCTCTGCCCCTCCAGGCGCCCCGCAGACGTCGCTACACGCTGACCCCCGCCAGGCTGCGCTGGGACCACTTCAACCTCACCTACAGGTGTGACCTGGGCCAGGATGTTGAGGGGAGCGTGCCGCAGCCTGGCCGCCACCCCTGACCTGAACCCCCACCCCAGGATCCTTTCCTTCCCACGGAACCTGCTGAGCCCCAGCGAGACCCGGCGGGCCCTGGCCACCGCCTTCCGCATGTGGAGTGACGTGTCCCCCTTCAGCTTCCGAGAGGTGGCCCCCGAGCAGCCCAGCGACCTCCGCATAGGTGGGCGCCGAGCCCCCCGCCCCCGCCCCGCCCCGCGGCCCCCTCTCAGCCCCTGTGCTCCCCCAGGCTTCTACCCGGTCAACCACACGGACTGCCTGGTCTCCGCGCTGCACCACTGCTTTGACGGCCCGACGGGCGAGCTGGCCCACGCCTTCTTCCCCCCGCACGGTGGCATCCACTTCGATGACAGCGAATACTGGGTCCTGGGCCCCACGCGCTACAGCTGGAAGAAAGGTGATGGCCTGGCCTCCTGTGGAGCCTCTGCGCCACGGTGGGCCCAGCAGGAGGGCTTTGGGGTCAAGTAGGCAGGATGGGGGAGGCTGGGAGGAGGCCATAGGCCTGGGTTCCAGGAACCCTGAAACTCCCCTGCCCCCCCCCCCCCTGCTGCTGGAGACAGAGCTGAGCCGGAGCTACATTCCTGGGGGCCGAGCTCACCGCCTCTGCTGGCCTGGAACATTCTTATCTTCCCATGGCTGTGCTGAGGGAGGGAGGCTCCGTGGCTGCAGCGCAGCAGATGTGGCCGTGGCGCGCAAGGCTGGCGGGCAGAGCGGGGAGGGCCGGGCCAGGGTCCGAGGGCCTGACCCACGGGACCTGCAGGCGTTTGGCTCACTGACCTGGTGCACGTGGCGGCCCACGAGATCGGCCACGCGCTGGGCCTGATGCACTCGCAGCACGGCCGGGCTCTCATGCACCTCAACGCCACGCTGCGCGGCTGGAAGGCCCTGTCGCAGGACGAGCTGTGGGGGCTGCACCGACTCTATGGTGAGTGCCGTGGGGGCGTGGGCTGGCGGGGGCCGGGCCGGGCCGGCCCGAGCACGGTTGCCCTCCTGCAGGCTGTCTGGACCGGCTGTTCGTGTGCACATCCTGGGCACGGAGGGGGTTCTGTGACACCCGCCGGAGGCTTATGAAGAGGCTCTGTCCCAGCAGCTGTGACTTCTGCTACGGTGAGTCCAGAGCCCCTGTCCCCTCTTGGGTGGGGCTGGCTACAGGGCACTGACCGGTCCGCCTTCCCTGACTCTGGAGCAGAGTTTCCCTTCCCCACGGTGGCCGCCACTGCACCGCCACCCAGGACCAAGACCAGGCTGGTGCCTGAAGGCCGGAATGTGACCTTCCGCTGCGGACAGAAGATCCTCCACAAGAAAGGCAAAGTGTAGTGAGTGGCCCTGTGTCCTCGTGACCCCCCGAGGGTGGGTGGCAGGTGCTGGGGACCCTGACCAGCCTTCCTACCCTCCCCGCAGCTGGTACAAGGACCAGGAGCCCCTGGAGTTCTCCTACCCTGGCTACCTGGCGCTGGGCGAGGCGCACCTGAGCATCATCGCCAATGCCATCAACGAGGGCACATACACGTGCGTGGTGCGCCGGCGGCAGCGTGTGCTCAGCACCTACTCCTGGCGGGTCCGGGTGCGGGGCTGAGCGCCTGCGGGGCCGAAACCGCTGATAAAACACTTTCTCTCTGAAGTCTGCGCACCCTTTCTTGGGAGGGAGGGCGGGCAAGCAGCTGTGGGTCCTTGCGGGGGGGGGAGGCACCCAGCCTGTGCTCAGCTTCACGGAGGGAGCCTGGGGCCAGGACGCCCCAACTTCTGCACACAGTTCCTAGGCGTGAGCTCACGGACCTCGGAGGCCAAGGCCAAGGCAGGCTTTTCCCAGCTGGTCCCAGAGAAGTGGGGAAAACGGAGGCCCACACGTGAGCAGCATCACCAGGGGCACAAGCCGGGCCAGCGGAGCCCGGGTCCCTGTCTGTCTCAGGGATGCGCAGGGAGGCTGGCAAGGGCTGGGCCGCTGCGCCTGGGAGGCCTCCAGCGGGAGTGGGAGGGGGCGAGTGAGGCCCAGCAGCGTGTGCCTGGGAAGGGGTCAGAGGAGAAGGTGGCTGTGCCAACGAGCAGCGGCAGGCCCCGCCCTGCGCCTGAGTGACGCCCTGTCCACCCAGACCGGGAGCCAGGGGCCTGGCAGCCGGGGAGAACCTGGCCACGTGGGGTCAGAGGCCACCTTCTCCCCACAAGCGTCTCGCAGGGTGCGCAGGCCTGGGGCCCCCCGGGCCGCACGAGCTTGGGACCAGCCCACCGGGCGCCCGCCGTGAAGGACGGACACAGCAAAGCTTCCCTCCAAGAACATTTAATTGCCTCTTAAAACGTGTTAGCCCTGGTACAAAACCCACTGTGGCCCAGAGCCCGCACAGGGCTGTGGGGGCCCTGAGGGAGGGGAAGGAAGGTGTGGAGGAACCACCCCTGCCCCCACGGCTCCATTCCAGGGCCGGGGTCCTAACAGTGCAGCCCCCAGCGGACACCAGGCTGAGTCTGTGTGTCGGGGGCCATGCGTCCGCCTGCACCGGCCACCTACAGATGCCCCCTCTGCACAGGGCGAGTGTGACACATCCAAAAAAATACAGCCTTTCCTTCCACAAGGAAAATGTGATTTAATTCTACAAATTTACAAGCTGAGATAAAAACGAAACGCTGGAAAAGCAAACAAGACAGGCCGCCTGAGGCGCGAGGCCAGGACCCACAGCCACACTGGCCTCCAGCCGCTGCGTCCAGTCAGGGCCGGGCTGCCGTCTGGACCCACAAGCTGCCGCTGGCACCTGCCCTGGTCCCGACTGAACCCTGCCAGTCGGTCCCCGCAGTGCTGGTGTGCGCCGAGCCTCAGAACTTGAGGCTGAAGCCGGGCCCCGCGGCCGAGGCCCCCTGGTTTGTGGTGGTGAGATGGAAGCCCGTCTCCTTCAGGTCATCGTCGCCCTGGGGAGCAAGAGGCGTTGTGGGGCTCCGGCTGGGCTGGCCCCGCCCTGAGGGCCCCCCTCCCTGCCGCCTGCCAGCCTGCCCCTCACCAGCTGGCTGTAGCCCAGGCCGCCCTCGGGGGGCCGTGGGCTCGTGCCGCGCTTCACCCTCTGCTGCTCGCTCTTGGCGGGCCACGTGGGGAACATGGAGGGGTCGATGGGCAGAGGGGTCTCTCGGAAGTACTCGTGTTTCAGGCCGTCCTCTGCGCTGACCCTCCGGCCGGGGAAGTA
Source organism: Suricata suricatta (assembly GCF_006229205.1). Lineage (NCBI taxonomy): Eukaryota > Metazoa > Chordata > Mammalia > Carnivora > Herpestidae > Suricata > Suricata suricatta. The sequence goes on along the minus strand of NC_043707.1, from coordinate 140,874,903 downwards.
GGTCAGGAACCTAGGAGGAGGAGAAGGGCCTGTGGCACAGCCGGGCGGGGGTGGGGCAGGCCCGGGGCCCGAGGGGCACAGCCTGCAGGCTCACACACTTGTTCATGAGGTCGAAGCCCTGGTCGGAGAGGAGGGCCCCAAAGCGTTTGCGGAGATTGTTATACGGGTACTCGGTGAAGGTCATCTTCTTGACCGCGGGGAGGTCGTTGTAGCCCGGCCAGATTTTCTCACTGGGGGTCCCTAGGTCCTGAGAGAGAGGGAGAGAGAGAGAGTTTGGAACGGCCGCGGCCTGCAGGGAAGGGCCGGTACAGGCGCCCCGCAGGCGAGCACGGACCCACCTTGAACACTTTGTTGATCTGGTCGATCTCCGACTTCCCCGGGAACAGCGGCTTCTGGGTCAGCAGCTCCCCAAAGATGCAGCCCACCGACCACATGTCCACAGCCGTGGAGTACTCCTGGGGGGCCGGGCGCACACTCAGGGGCTGGGGCGAGGGCGGCGAGTGCAGCCCGGCCCCCCCCGCACCCCTGTGCTCACTCACCTTGGCGCCGAGCAGCAGCTCCGGGGCGCGGTACCACAGGGTCACGACGACCGGCGTGTAGGCCTTCAGAGGAGACCCGTACTCCCTCGCCAGCCCGAAGTCCCCCACCTGCGGGGATGGAGGCCAGGCTGCGGGCGGGACCCGAGGCGGGCGCCGGGCGCGCGAGGCGGGGGGCGGGGCTCACCTTGAGGATGCCGGCGTGGCTCAGCAGCAGGTTGGACGTCTTAAGGTCTCGGTGCAAGATCCAGTTGTCGTGCAGGTGCTTGACGCCACGCAGCAACTGGATCATCAGCGTCTTCACCTCCCCTGCTTGGCAGCGGGCCAGCGTCCTGGGTCACCCACCCGCCTCCGCGGGACCCAGGCTTCCGGGGTGCAGTTATCCCGGGAATGCTCCCCGCTCAGCCCAGCCCTCTCACTCACTCTCACACACACACGCACGTGCAAGCATACACACGCACTCCTGTACGCGGTTCGTGTTACAAGGTCAGTGCTCCTTCTGCCCCAGGGACCCCTTGCCTGCACCCTGGGCAGCCTGAGGGCTGTATGTCCCCTGTGGGGGTCACCGGTCAGAGGGCCCCGTGGGCGGGAGGAAATCAGGGCCGCGGGGAGCCTTCCCGCGCCGGCCCCCACGGCGCCCCGGGCCCCACCTGGCAAGAAAGGCTGCTTCATGGTCTCCATCAGGCTCTTGAGGTCGTGCTCCACGTAGTTCATCACGATGTAGATCTTGTCCATGTTGCTGCCCACGACGATCTCCTAGCAAATGAGACGGGCCTGTGGGGGCCGTGCTCCCCTCCAGGTCCTGCAAGTAACCGCTGGCTCCCGGGCACCGCCCCTGGAGACAGCGGGCACCCGTCAGGTGTGACGTCCCTAAGGGGTGAGCACTGGGGGTGGGGGGTGAGTGCTCGACTGCTGCCCGGCACCGGTGCGGGGGCACCGCGGGGACCCTTGGGGCACAGGCCGGGGCCGCCTCACCCTGACAGTGACGATGTTGGGGTGCTGGGCCTTGAGGATGGTGTTGATCTCCCTCAGGGACGTGATTGGAAAGCCCTCCTTCTCCTTCTCCATCTTGAGCCGCTTCAGAGCCACAATTTCATCTGAAAACAGTTCAAAAACAGGCTGAGAAAAGCCATTTCGCCGGGGTGTAGGGAGCGTTTTCTGTTCTGCCCTGGGAAGCCCCGTGCTCCGTCAGCACCACAGAAACGCCCAAACCTGTGGTCCGACGGATGCAGGAGGGTTTTGTCTGAAACAGCTAAGGAGAATTTTCCTGTTTCTCTCTCTGTCCCCACTGTGATTTGCCAGGAGACAAACCTCGACACCCCGGGACAGACTCTGTCACCAGGGTCTGAGGACCGCGGTGGCCTCCCTGACTCTCCCAGCCCCAGCTGTGGGCCTGCAGCGCACGCGCCTGCTCAGGTGCTACCACACAAAGCACACTCGGCACTCCGCTCCGGAGCAGAGGCACCCACGTCACAAGCGAGCGACAGAGGCTGGAGGGCAGGCTGGCCTCCGGCCTCCACAGGCACCAATGAGTGAGTCAACTGCTCAGGGGCCCGTGAGTCACTAGCTGCGGGGGGCCAGGTAAAGCGAGGCCATGGCCGGGCACCTGGGGAGAAAAGAGTCCTGGGAGAGTAGGAACTTTGCGTTCAAGGACCTTGACACTGAGGATGCCACAGGCCAGGATGGCCTGGGTTTGATCTCAGGCCCTGCAAGCTGGCTGTGGTCCGGGCGGGACACCAGGCCTCCCTCCTGGAGCCCGCATGTGGCCCCTGTAGGGCTATGGACAGGAAACACTCTGGGCTGGGCCCAGGGCGGCGCAGCGGGCGCCCCCAAGGACGATGCTTTTCAGCAGACGCTCCTTCCCGCACAGGGACGGGCTGTGTCACCTGGCGCCTGCCCGTCTCCCCCGCCCCTCTGGGGGGTGCGCAGGCGCCTTGCCCACCTGTTTTCTTGTCCTTTGCTCTGTACACCACCCCGTAGGTGCCTTCTTCGATCCTGTTCAGGCACTGGAATTCCTCCACGCTCCGACAACCCTGGAAGGAAGCCCGTTGTGAGCACGCAGGGGCCACGGCTGCTCACACACCCATGTCGAACCAGTGCAGCAAACCCTGCCCACAAGTCTCCAGAAGCCGCAGGGTGTGTCTGGTGGTGGGGTCGGGAGCAGCCTTCTCTGGTTTCTTCCATGAGCCCATGCTCCTTGATTATAAAATAAAACCAACGCGGAGAAGAGCTGGTCTGGGGCACGTCCTTCTGTGCCAGGAGCGCCCACTGCACCAACCCCACCCCCACAGCCCTGGTGACCCCGGTGACAGACCCACACCAGGGACCCACTCCCGCTCTCAGCCACCAGGCTAGTCTGGAATCAGCACAGCAGAGCCGACATTCGCGTGGGGAGGACGCCTGACCTGCAGGGCAGGGAGGTACTTGGGCAGCTCCTGTTTGAGTTCAATGGGTGACAAGGCGGGAGAGTCGGGCACGAAGTCCCCTTCGGTCAGGGCGCTGCTCTGTGGCGTGCCCTCGCAGGCTTCCTCCTCCCCTTCCTCACTGTCTCCCGAGTCTCGGTCAAATCGGGATTCTGGAACTTCGAAAGTTAAACCCAATTATGGAACCAAGAATAAGCAACCGTTGTCACCCTCTCCTGTTCTGGGGTGGGGCGGGGGCGGAGGGGACACCGAGTCACATGAGAAGGACCCTGGGATGCTGTGCCCAAGTGTGCGTCCCACCGCCGACAGAGGGCCCTGGGGTCTGGGGGCTCGCCAGCTCAGCCACACGCACTGTGAGCCCCCGGCCGGAAACCAAGTTCAGAGGTGGCACACGCAGAGCTGCTCTGTCGGACCCTGAGGGCAAGGCCTTACTGGGGTCAACCCGATGGGGACAGCCCTGTGGTTGGACCTGAGCTCAGAGGCCAGGCCCAGCTGGCGCCTTCCAGCCACCTGCAGTGTCTAAGCCACGACGACGCTCACAAGGACAGTCAGCGCTGTCCCCAGTAAGGGATGCTGGTCCCCCATGGGCCGATGGCAAGCGGCCGACGGCGCAGTGCTCAGGGAACAGGGCCTCTCAGTCAGCTGCCTGCGCCTCTGGGGCAGGGTGACCTGGAGGAAGGCTGAGGTGCCAGCTCTAAAAAGGGCCACAGCGCGCGGGAAAAGACCAAGCACTGGGGTCCCCCTCACCAACGAGGACGTGGTTCTCATTCTCCCGCTCCCCGTCCTCGCTCATTTCGTCTTCGCTCACTTCCTCTGTAAGAGAGAGCAGGCGTCTGCTCGGATCTGCGGGGCTGCTGCCCTGCGCTCACCTGGGGTCTTCAGGGCCCCGCGAGCACACGCAAGCATCGCAGTCAATTATCAAGGGGGGGCTCACGTGGGGTCCCAGGCAGCGGGGCGCCCTCCTCACCGGCCGACTGTCCAGACGCGTCCTCGGAGTTGCTCCCTGTCTCTTCCTCCTCCTCCTCCTCCTCCTCCTCCTCTGATTCTTCACTGCTGCTGCCCTCCTCCTCTTCCTCCTCCTCCTCTTCCTCCTCCTCCTCCTCCTCCTCCTCTGAACCCGACCCCGATTCCGCTTTGGAAGAGAACGGCCGGAAGTGACCGCAGGCAGGGACCAGAGGGGCCTCCCTCCGGGCGGCGGAGCGCGCGCTCACCTGACGAGGACTCGGCCGAGCTGGTCTTGCGCTCGCTGTCGCTGACGTCTTGCAGGTCGGACAGCAGGTCTCTCTCTTCCACCTTCTCTTCTTTCACTTGTGACACAAACCAGCAAAGGAACGGGTTTTACGATAAGCAAGACCGCGCGGGGCCTCCCGCAGAGACGCACTTCAGTCCATGTGATAAACGCCTCATCCACACGCGGCTGAAAACCGCTCTCAGAAACCCGGAACAAACGTTTCCGCGGAGATACAATCGTGCTCCGTGCAAACGTTACAGGTCTTGGCACGTGATGCGGAAGCACCTTAGCGTACCATTTCCTTGTGCAAAAACAAGTTCTCGCGCACCAAGCGCCGTCGCAAACCGCCCGCCCCGCGCCCTCACCTGGCTTCCGGCCGTCCGTCAGCTCGAACCGCTCGCGGGGCGGCCGCAGGGGGCTGCGGCTCCAGTGGCTGGCCTTCACCTTGTCTCCGTAGTCCTCCCGCATGGTCCGGTGATGCGCGGACACTGGGGCGCGGAGCACAGAAGGCGGTGCTGGCGGCACCCTCTCTCCAGGGGGACCCCACCTCGCTCGGATGTCACCCCTACCCCGCTGATGGCAACCCTCTACACCGGCCAACGGCTCTGGCGACAGAGGCCAGAGCCTGGGACGTCCCAGAGGACCCACGTGGGCCTTCCACACTCTACTGGCCAGAGTAGAAGGTGCCACGACCCACCCCTTCAAGCCTGTGCCCCTGTGCCACCCCACTGGCCGCCCAGCACCAGGCCCGGGAACGCCCCGGCCGCACACCCTACCCTCAGGCCCAGAGTGACCGCTGCCTTCTTCAGCAAGGATCTACGCGGTCCAACAGCCTGGTCCCCCTTCACTCAGCCACAGTGCAGAGTGCCCCGCCCCTCGGTGTCATCTGTGCAGCCCCGGGCTCACCCGCGGGAGCAACCCCACAACCACAGGGTGCGCCCACGCGCACCTTCCCTCCGGGCCTCGCGCTCCTTGCGCCGTTCCTCGGCGCGCCGCTCCCGCTCCTTCTGTTCCCGCTGTTCCTTCTGCTGCTCACGCATCTTTCGTTCTCGCTCCCGCTTCCTCTCCAGCTGCTCAAGGCGGTCCCTGCAACAAACACAGGCCAACTCTCTCTCTACAAACACAAAGTTTCCTTTTTTACCCTAAGTGCTTTTCTTCAAATGTATAAACTGCCCACTTAGGTTGTACAAACCCTAACAGGCTTTTAAAAGTAGAATACGTAAGCGCACATAGCCCGAGAGCCACAGAATAAAGCAAAATACTGGCACAAAGATAGATGCCAATGAGGAATGAGCCCATGGGTCCCAGAAGGCTTCTGTTTAGCAGTCCTGCCAAGTATGAACGGCAGTACAACTTAAATCCACCTTTGTCGCTGTTTTCAGGGGCTACAGAGGGGGTGCAGAGCCGCCTGGAGAAGGTGGGGGAAGGATGTAGACTCGGGCGTCGGACCCTGTCCGACCTCCTCACTAGATCCTACGGCAGAGGACCCCCAGCCCGGCCTGGCGCGCAGCTAGGCGGGCACGAGCGTTGGCGAACGAGGGGCAGCGGGGAAAGGTGCTTCTCGGAGGGGGCGGGACTCGTCCGGAGTGCAGGAAGCATCCGTGACTACGGTGTGCGTGGCTGCTGCACCACAAGGTGGCCAGATAGTGAAAACTGCCCGGCAATTAATTTTCACATCCCGACAGATTTCGAATGATGTCCAAACCTAACCACAACAGCTATTCCAAAAACAAGTAAACTGGAAATGAGCAGGGACGATGGTGAAAGCGGAACCAGGCCTGTGGGATGGTCACTGGTACTGGAGCTGCAATGAGGCTCCTCAAAGGCCACTGCTGCGGAAGCTGGGATTCGAGGGCTGCTCTCTAAGTTCCAAACTATTGCAAAAAAGAAAAAAAAAAAAGTCGTAATTTAACGTATAAAATCCAACCACCGAGGGGCGGCTGGGGGCTCAGTCGGTTAAGCGTTTCTTTCAGCTCAGATCATGGTCTCAGGATTCGTTGAGTTCGAGCCTCGCGTTGGGCTCTGCACTGACAGCGTGAAGCCTGCTTGGGGTTCTCTCTGCCGCTCTCCTGCTCATAGTTCTCTTTGTCTCTCTCAAAATAAAAACTTTAAAAATTCCAACCAGTGAGTTAATTCAATTTTTCATAAATTTATGAAATTGTCCGTCACCATAAGCCAGTTTTGAAACATTCCTGTCACGTGCCCTCCTCCCTCGTGCCCACCGTGGTCAGCTCTGAGCCACGCTCTTCCAGCCTTCTTCTTGTCTGCCAGGGGCTCTCTGGACATTTCTCCTGCTTGCTTTGGGTTGAGTCTACTTTTTTCTCCTGCTCTCCTGGGGAAGAAGCTCAGGTTGCCGACTGGACAACTTCCTTTTCTGGCATCAGTGCTTAAAACAGCTCCCTCTGGGCCCGGCGTTTTGTGCACCCCTAACTTTTGGTGCATTGTTTGTTTTCATTCAATTCAAAATATTTACTATTTTTCCTTTTAATTTCCCCCTTGGGCCATGGGTTAGTCAGAAACGGGAGAGCTTCGAGCAGAGCACTATTGGAGCCGATGAGGTTTATCCGAGGCGTGATTACTGCGAATTGAAAACTTTTCCCAGAAATCGGTGGTTGGATCTCCAGACATTTTGAGGGTCTCCCCAGGCTTCTTTAGTGGTGAGAGGGCCTTCTCTGAACCACCGCACTCTCCTCTACTTGATGCTCGTCGCGCGGCCCACGTATGACAGACCCGGAACACGCGTGTGCCCGCAGCTGGGGGTGGGGTCCCGCACGCCAGCTCAGTCAGACTGTGCTGCTGCAGCGTAGCCTCTACTTTTGTACATCCTTGCGTCCTCCCGTGCTATCGCCAGCCGGAGTGGGGTATGAAACTTCCAACTGTGACTGAGGAACTGCCGGTCTCTCCTTTCAAGCGTCCTTACTGCATCATAGTTTTGGACCCTGCCGTCCGGCGCACACACTCTACCGCACGTCCCTACCTGCCATTGTGCGGCCCCGCTCAGCGCTGCTCCGCCGCCCGGCCGGGCCCTGACCGAGCCGCCCGCGCCACGCCTGCCGTGCTGTGCCCCTTCCCCTCTCGTCTTCTCCCACGTGTTTACGTTCATGTTTTTTTGGTGTGTGTGCAGGTGTGTGAACATAAACAAAAATCCCTCTTATTTTGCTTATTTGGAAATGACTCTACATTTATTTCTGGTAAACTTAATTCATTCAAAGCTCCACATTTCTAATGACTAAACTATGTAACTGTTATATAACTATGTAATATAAGTTTCAGACATAGAACAGTGCACAGAATGTGCTTTTAGAAAATCATACTCATAAAAATGTTGCCTGCCATACATACTGACAAGCAGCTGTGTTTAGAAATGAACTTTTAGGGGGCGCCTGGTGGGCTCCGTCAGTTGAGCGTCTGGCTTTGGCTCAGGTCATGATCTCACGGTTTTAGTTTGAGCCCCGCATTGGGTCCTGTGCTGACAGCTCAGAACCTGGAGCTGCTTCAGAATCTGTATCTGCCTCTCTCTGTCCCTTCCCCACTCATGCTCTGTCTCTCAAAAACAAATATTAAAAATAAATAAATAAAAATGAACTTCTGGCCCGGCTGCCACCATGTTTCAGTGGCCTCTCCTTAGCCTCCAAGCCAAAGGAGTGTGGGTTACAGACACCATGTAAACGATACTTTTACATGAAAGAGACTGAAAATCTTCGGTGTTCAAAGAAGTATCGGAGAAAGAACCACTCAAGTACGTTTTTTTCAGCTTCGCTTAACACCAGAGAAATCAGTAAACTGTAAAAACTGGACAAAACATGGGGCGCCCGGGGGGCTCAGTCGGTTAAGCGGCCGGCTTCGGCTCAGGTCATGATCTCACGGTTCGTGGGTTCAAGTCCCGCATCGGGCTCTGTGCTGACAGCTCAGAGCCTGGAGCCTGCCTCACGTTCTGTGTCTCCCCCTCTCTCTGACATTCCCCTGCTTGTGCTTTCTCTGTCTCTCAAAAATAAGTAAAAAAACATTAAAAAAAAGAAAAGGCTGGACAAAACAAGCCCAGGCTACCACTGAGGTCCGCAGGAGCCTTGCAGGCGAGAGCAAAGAAGTTTCAACTTCTGTGTTTTCCACTCTGCTAAGATTATGCTAGATTATTCCAGCACAGTAGTAAGTCAACACTGAGGCCCTGTGAGGGTATGCGAAAAGAACAGGGGAGGGGGGAGAATAAACAGAGGCTTAGAAGAAAAAAAAAAAAAAGAGGGTGGGTCGGGAACTGGGAGGATTGAAAAATCACAGCTTTGAGTCTCCACATCTCTGCTTTTTGTTCAGTATGTGAGCAAAACCATCCAGAAGGAAGGAAGAGTATGACCATGTGTCGACTGTCTGACAGAGAAAGAAACGCTGGTAACAAGCGGGTTATGATGTCTGTAGTTCTTGGCTGTCAACCCCAGCAAGTGATGAGGGAAAACGAACGTGCTATGTTTGTCTACAGAGGCAGTGGTTGCCCCGGGCAGCACAGATTCAGCTGCAGGTCAGGGCCGGTGCTCTCAGGAGTTCACACTGCGGGAAAGTAGAACTGCTTCGGGATTCAGCCTTGTCCTGCCGGCTTCTCTTCCAGGACCGTCAGGGTCAAGCTCTGCTACGGCCCAAAGTGACGATGTCTGCGGGGAAGCAGGCTTGGAGCAGGACGCTCCCTTCCCGGTTACAGGCCAGTTCCTGGATAAAACTGTACCGATAAAGGACGAAGCCCGGCCCGAATCCATCCCAGGAGCTCCGGAGCTCGTCGTGCAGGTGGGCTACACTCGTCACTGGATGAGGCTCTGCTTTCAATCCTTGTGCCCTTTCCCAGCGACCGGACTTGTAACGTTTGGTGTCTGGCCACCGCTCTGCACGGAGCTGACCTGCACCTAGGAAGGACAGGGTCTCCTCTGGGAACAGGTCTCTCCCCAGACCTCACGCTCACGACCAAGGGCATGTCTGCGGTCTACCGGCAGTCGTTTACAGCGCGCTGACACGGCCACCCCGATGCGCCGGCCCTCCAGCTGGCACGGGATGAGGGGCGGGCCGCAGACCGTTCACCACGGGCCTGGAGGGCGGCGTTTCTTCACGCTCTTGTGGAAACCTCTCCAGCGTGGCTCGAGCCCTGAGGGAGGCGCACAGTGCACCTCACTGGCCAGCTCCTCGCCTCGTCTCCCCCTCCACCCAAGTACCCGGAGCCTCGGCCGTCGTGTGCTTGGGCTCTGCCCGGCAGGCGGCACAGACACTGGGCACTGGGCTGTCTCGTCGTACTGGGCTTTGCTCAGTGTCGGGTTGGGCTGGGGACTGGGAGGTGGCAGGGCCAAGGGAAAAGACACCCAGGGCCCAGCCTTGGTGTCGGGAGACGAGTGGCGGGCCCGCAGTGGCCTGGGGTGGGCTCCTGTCCGCTGTGGCTCGCTCCTCTGCCAGCTTTGCCAACTAGCTGCGTGGACCAGGCCTCACACGGCACCTCCCCGTCCGTTTCCTTTCCATCTACTTTTGTCCTGGTCTTGAACATGTTCTCCTTACAGACCACACAATGGACCAAGCTTTATCATCAAAGACTCTCTCCTTTGGGTACAGAAACCGCTTCACATCTCATGTAATTACAGGTTTGGCTGGATTTACTTTTGTTGTTGTTCTTGGTTTTCTTCTGTATGTCTTCTTTCTGGATCTTGTTTCTCAGTTATTGGTTATATATGAGCGTGTGTATATACACACACACAAACACACACATATATTTAACATTTATTTGAGAGGGAAAGAGCAAGAGAAAGAGCGTGGGTGGGGAGGGGGAGAGAAGGAGGGCGAGGGAGGGGGAGGGGGAGGGAGAGAAACACGGGATCACGACCTGGGCCAAAGCCAAGAGTCAGAGCCTTAACCCACTGAGCTGCCCAGGCGCCCCTCTCTCAGGTATAAAGATTTGTAGTGCACCATTTTAAGTCCTGTTTGTACTATTTTAAGTATTTTCTTAGGGGTTGTTCTAGCGATGCCAGTGTGCATCTTACCAGATTATACTAACTTCGTTCCACTGAACACAGAAGTTCTGCTCTGGCAGAGCCACAGCGCCTCCCACAGAGGCCCCCTTCTCAACTCTGTGTGGTCTTCACATGCCTTGTAGCACACACGCCATGGTATTTTAATAATTGCTGTTTTATGCAATCTTTTCCTCTCATAGAAGCTGAGAAAATGTGGAAAAAAACATACAGAAGTTATTTTACATTAACCTACACCTTTACCATTTCTAGTGCTTGTCTTTTCCCCTGTAAATTCTATACCTTCTGGTGTCACTTTCGTTCAACCTGAAGATCTTGAGTTATTTCCCCCTCCCCTGTTCATTTTTGAGAGAGACAGAGTGTGAGCGGTCATGGGCAGAGAGAGAGAGGAAGACACAGAACCCAAAGCAGCTCCAGGCTCCGAGCTGTCAGCACAGAGCCTGACGCGGGGCTCGATCTCACAGACAGCGAGATCATGACCTGAGCTGAAGTTGAAGCTTAACGGACTCAGCCACCCAGGTGCCTCCCTGTCCCCAAGTTTTCCTTAAGGCAAGTATTACTGACAACGAAGTTCACCAGTTATGGTTTCTCCTCACTTCTGAAGAACAGTTTTGCCGCATATGGATTTCCTGGGCGACGGGTTTACTTGCAGCAGCGTGACTACGCCATTCTGCTGCCTTCTGGCCTCCAGTTTCTTTGTTTTTAAAAAATTTTTTGTTTTCATGCTTATTTGGGGGGGGGAGAGGGGGAGGGAGGGAGGGAGAGAGG
>NC_043707.1:140857854-140863855 GCF_006229205.1 Suricata suricatta | reverse complement strand
GCTTAACTGACTGAGCCCCCCAGGCGCCCCTGGCCTCCACTGCTGCTAATGAGAAGTCGGCCACCAATCATACTGAGCCCCCCTTCTATGTAGGTTTTTATCCTCTTGCTGCCTTCAAAATCGTCTCTTTGGCTTTCACCAGTTTGTGATGGGTCTTTGTATTTATCCTACTTGGGGTACGCTGAACTTCTTGGATATGCAGATAACTTTTTCATCAAATTGGGGAAGATTTCAGCCATTATTTAAAAAGATATCCTTATGCCGCGTCCCTCTGCTCTCCTGGCACCGTGAGTTACGGGGTGTCGGCATGACAGACGCTGCCCGCGGGTCTGAGGCTCTCGTCAGCTGTCTCCAGTGGTCTCTGTTCTCAGAAAGCAAATGTCTATTGCTCCATTTCAAGTTCCTTGCTCATATGGAATGCTAGTTTCTACTGACGCTTCTCTTCCTAAACAGGAAGTCATACTTTCCCACTTCTTTCAAATCTCGAAGCATTTTGTTGAAAATTGGACATTTCAGGTAACATACCGCAGTAATTGTGGATTCTGATATTTCCTCTTACCTGCTGGCATCTGCTTGGTCACCTGCTGTGCTAAATCTCTCAACTCTCTTCCAACAAGAGTGTGGCCACCGCTGGGTTTTTTCCATAGGTTTCCTTTTGTTTTCGAGTTTGGTGTCCGTGGGATCAACACTGCGTCCGCACGGCTGTGCCGTCAGCCCATCCCAAACAGCCAGCACTGGGCCTGGCAAACATGAGGGTTTCACATGCTGGCGGTGACCCCGGACACAAAGCTCTGCTCGCCTTGTGAGCTTCACCTCCGGAAGCAGCTCCCCTCACGACTCCTCGTCGGGGGGACAAACGCTTTTGTCACGCCTTCCCCAGTGCCCGTGTCGTCCCGCCTTGGCCGCCGCTGGGAAGGTCGGCACCGTCCGCTCTCCTTCTTACCCCTTCCTTGGAGCAGGCCAGCTACCAAGCGTCCTCTGAAAATACCCCCACACACAGAGGCGGCCCGAGCGGTCACCCCCAGCCCGCATGGACAGAGCTGGAGCCACACAGGCGTTTTCTCCAGGGAACCTGAGCCCGCAGAGACGCACCTGGAGACACGCCTCAGCTCCAAAACTGATACAAGGCCTTTGGGATTTCCGTTTTGTTTTGTTTCGTTTGAAAGAAACACAGTCTATTTCTGTTGTGACCTAGAGAACCCTAAGCAATACGATTCCTTAGTCTTCCTCGCCTGGACCACCTGGAAGATAGCTTGGTACAGAGCAAACTCTTGAAAAATACTTGCCCAGTGACCAGACAATGAATCGCCCTACAGCAGGCTTCTCTTGGGCGCGGCCTGGTCAGAATTTCTGTACTCGCGCTGGCCTGACTCCGAGAGGGCCCTACTCCATGCTGTAACTTGGACGCAGAGCACGCAGACTCTCACCCCTCACAAGGTATGCCCCGTCCTCACGCACCAAGCTCCGAAGCATGTGCAGCTGCTCCCCCTTCCCTGCCCCAGCCGCCTCCCTGCTCTCCTTCCTCCCTTTCCCTCTCCACTGCCGTGTTTCTGGCCCCAAACTGCACTCCTCAGGTCTGAATTCCTTTCTCAGACCTCTAGCTCACACTAGCAATGCCCCTTCCACCAGGCCCAAATCACTCTTACACACGGTCTCAAGCAACTACTAGAACGGCCTGGCTCCCGAGGACCTCCCCCAACAGCCTTCACCTGGCGGAAACCAACACACGAACTTCCATTCCCTTCATGATCGCCTCTCAGGAAAACTCACACCCATTTTCGTTTTCAAGATGCAGGAAAAACTTAATCCCCTCAGGCCAGACCCCGCGGTCAGCGCCAGCCCGCACTCGCTGTGCCACGACGTGCACTCACACACCACTTCTTCCCCCTTCTGTGTTTCAGTGTCGGGTTCCTGTGTGTGCATCAGAATGGCTCCGATGGGGTGTTGGCCACCGGCCACGCTCAGTTCAGGCTCCTCTGCAGACGACACTCACTCACCTCTCTCTCCTGGAGTGCTCCCGGGCCATCTCCCTCCTTTTCTGCCTCTCCCACTCACGGCGAGCCTTGTCTTGCTCTTCCCGGTGTCGCTTCCGGCGCTCGTGCTCTCTCTCTTTTTCCTTTGCCCTAGCGTGCTTCCCTAAGGAAAGAGAGAATGTCATGCAAAGGGGCCTGACGCCCAGAACTTAATTTGAAAATAGTGAGGGGGCGCCTGGGTGGCTCAGTCAGTTAAGTGTCTGACTCCGGCTCGGGTCATGATCTCACAGTCCATGAATTTGAACCCACATCAGGGTTCTTTGCTACCAGTGCAGAGCCTGCTTTAGATCCCCCGCCCCTTCTTTCTGCCCTTCCCCTGCTTGTGTGCGCTCTCAAAAAAGGAATGAAAAGATTTAAAAAAATCCCAGGGCACCTGGGCGGCTCAGTCAGTTAAGCATCTGACTTCAGCTCAAGTCATGATCTCACAGTTTGTTAGTTCGTGCCCCGCGTCGGGCTCTGTGCTCAAAGTCAGAGCCTGGAGCCTGCCTCAGATTCTGGGCCTCCCTCTCTGGCACTCTAAACTACAAACATTTTAAAAAACTAAAAAAAATTTTCAAAGAAAACAGTAAAGAAGAAAACCATTAATGACTTCAGAGAAACAATCATGATTTTATGTTTAAAAAAACCAAAGAACATGAACACTTAAAATCCTATGCAATGAGCTCAAAGTAAGGGAAAAAATAACATGGTCATCACTTAATAAAACTGTGACTTTCACCTTCTAACTTTCTGTATTAAGCTACGATTACACTACAGTTGATCCTTGAACAAGAGGACATTAAGGCCCTGACCCCCAGCGCTGTCAGAAATCCACGTATAACTTCTGACTCCCTAAAAACTTTCCTAAGAGCTTACTGTTAACACAGCACACACTGTGTGTTACCTACTATACTCTCGAACCGTGTTAAGCTAGGAAAAAAGGCTGTTACGAGAAATACTATAAGGGAAGGACGCCTGGGTGGCTCAACAGGTTAAGCATCTGACTCGTGATTTCAGCTCAGGCCATAATCTCCTGGTCTGTGAGAGAGAGGCCCGTGTCCAGCTCTGTGCTGACAGCATGGAGCCTGCTTGGGATTCTCTCTCCCTCTCTCTCTGCACGTCTCCGGCTTGCATGTGCAGTCTCTCTCTCAAAATAAATTAACTTTAAAAAATTGCATATTAAGTCCCTTACATTTGTTGAATTAAGACGACATTACAAGATTTATGGGGCACCTGGTAGCTCAGTCAGTTAAGCGTCCAACTTCTACTCAGGTCATGATCTCATGATTTGGGAGTTTGAGCCCCACGTCAGGCTCTGTGCTGACAGCTCAGAGGTTGGAGCCTGCTTTGGATTCTGTGTCTGCCTCTCGCTCTGCCCCTCCCCCACTCATGCTTTGTTTCTCTCTCCTTCAAAAATAAACATACTTAAAAAAAAGACAATATTACATTTTAACAAACTAACCCAAAACACTAATAAGAGATAAAAAATAACAGCAGAAAAATGAATTCGTTATTTAGAATGATCTACAAACAATGTATGCTTTCAGCTAAGATTTTACTTTCTTTTCTCTTTCAGCTGTGCTCTGGAGAAGACAGTAGATTATGATACAGCAATCAGACCTGTACTTGAACATGATACAAAGGAAAAAATAATAAATGCTTCTGTACCCCCTTCTGCTGAATGGCTACGATGCCTACGTTTCTCTTTCCTCTTTTCATCCTTCCTGTGATGAGCCTTTTCTTTCCGAGACATTTGCTGGGGTGGTTTGATAGCCAAAGAATCATCTTCCTCTCCTCTGAAAATCAGACACAACAGCATCACATCGTGCTTCAGAAAGTAACATAAGAGCCATCAGGGCACCGTGAGTTTCTCCAACCCAGAAAAACACAGTGTTCAAAAATACAAATAAAGTTGAATCTGAAATCATTTAAACTTTATTAACCATGAAACTTAGCCGAAAACTGCTTTTCAAATAGAGACACAAATTAAAAGTGTACGTGAAAAGTCAGTGCACATATGGGACGAAAATGCCCCTCTGAGGAAGCTCCAGGGGATGACGCGCACCATCGATACGCTGACCGCGGTGACGGTTTCACAAGTGCGTACAAACAAGTCACACTACCTGCTTTATGTATATGCAGTTTATCGTTTACACGTCAATAAAGCTGTTTAAAAAAGGTATCACGATTTTAGTAAAACTTAACGACCTCAAAAGGTCACTCAACAATCTCTCACTGACCATACGACCAAAATGTTGGGAGGATTCACCACCTCTATGTCCTTAGACCTCAGTTTCTGGTTAGGCTGGCTCCAATCGCTCGATGGCAGGTAATCTGGCGATGACGATGGACACCGCGGTGCGGGGAGGGGGCTCCAGTGCGCAGGCCTCGCTAGGGGCACTACGGCGTCAGGGCCTCGCCCGGGCGCACGTCAGCCTTCTGGCGGGTCCTCTGTGCAAAACTTTAGGCATTTCACTAATCGCTAAAGGCGCGCACACAATTCTTTGCGTGCAATTTGTGAAAGCAAGTTCACTTGCCTGAAGGATAATCGCAAAGAAAGGAACGTACACTCAGTCTTTTCACGGGAGGACTGAGGTGACAGCTGAACCACACAAAACCCATCTCCGCTGTGAGGCAAACCTACAGGCACCACCTCAAACTTTTTCAGAGGAACACCGAGGAAGGTCCCCGGCCCGCCTGCACGGGCCGCGCGGGTGCACCTTCGCCTCACCTGTCTTCCATGGAGTCCTCTCTTCTGTACGGCGAGTTCCTGATTGTGATCTCCATGCGGTGGTCCCTCAGCTCCCCCTCCTCAAGGGAATCCCGCTTGGAATCCCGGTCATCGGACTAAGAAGCAAAGAGAAAGTCATTTCCTCGTGGATAAAAGTCTTTTGATGATGATCAAGCCTTGCCACATCCAAAAACAAAGCTTCACATACACTTCGAACGGATCAATATTATGAAGTATAAAACGTTTCCACGCAAATCGCATTAAAATCACAACCCTCTATAACCCAGAACCGAAGATGAAAATTTTGAAGCCCGCAAACACGGCAAGGAACATGAGACTCTATGCCAAGCATGTTAGTTGTTTATATAAGCCAAATCCGAGCCTGAAACCACACTCGTCGTGAAGTCTGACACAGGACTCATACTTAACGACGCCAGCTACTCGGATGACCAGAAGGCCTTCTGTCCACACTCCGGACCAAATCGTTACGTTACTGTGCAAACGAGAGGCCCCGCACCGCGCGCGTGTTGCTTTCAAGGCAGCCGGTCGGAGCCGTCGGCGCGGCCGCACGAACGAACTCAGGCTCCAGGACCTCAGTCTCGGCGCGGACCCTGCCCTCCGCACACAGCCCGGCTACGTCATCGCTCCGTCTTCTGCGTAAGCGGGTATCTGAATGCCTCTGCTAACTGTCAGAACAGATTTGGGGCTCACCTGCGACATGCGGAAGGACAAAAGACCTTCACCGAAGGAGCGCTGTTCTAATGGAAAAACGACGGCAAAGAAGTTAAATCTCCTTTAAAGAAACCACTTACTTAAAACACATGGCTTACATTTTTTAAGCGTTTTATCTCTGCCTTCTCCTCTTGCTCCTTCCGTCGTTTCTTCTCCTGAAGAATTTCATCTAAAGTCTTCACTTTCCAAGAGTCCTTTTCATCACCCATTTGAGTCGAAACGCTGCGGAGAGAGAGCGCGCTGGAGCCCGGGCGCGGCGGCGCGGGCGTCCCCGGACGGGGGGGGGGGGTTCCAGCCCCTGCTGCGGGCCCCGGGCAAGCGCCTTGGCCTCAGTTTACCCTCCGGTTCCGGATAACCGCCCCGCCCCCTCAGAACAGCCCCGCTGTGGAGGGAGGTCGTCGGTGTAGAGCTCGAGGCTCAGCCGCGGAGACCCCACGCTCGAGGGTCGCGGGCGGGTCTACCGGGCAGAGCGCCCGCGGCCGCGGCGCCGGTCCCAGGGTCCGACGCGGCCGGGGCCCCCGGCGTC
>NC_043707.1:140848185-140857754 GCF_006229205.1 Suricata suricatta | reverse complement strand
CGGCACTTCCGGCCCGGGCGCCGTCCTCGCGGGCCCTTCGGGGCGTGTTGCTGAGGCCGCCGGTGCCGCTGCAGTTGGCGCCGGAGGTTCGGCCCGGGTTCTAGAAGGGCGTGTGGCGCGGCGGCGCGCCCCCAGGGGGCCTGCAAGGGCCGCGGGAACTGGTGACCCCAACGGGCGGCAGCCCGGGGAAGAGGGTGGGAGACCGACGTTCGTCCGCGTTTTGGGGATCGAAGTGGGCGATGCGGAATGTGACAAACTTGGACACAAAAGGGGCGAGTGGATTTGAGATTTCTTTCCCTCCCCGGGACGAAATGTTTACTTTCTGGACCCACACTCGTACTCTGCTTCCTGAGCCTTTGGTGACAGGAAAACATTTTTACTCCCTTCAGGCTGAAAAGTGGGTCAGGCGACAAGAACTCCCAACCCGTGGCCATTTCAGTAGCACAAGCACAGCAGCGGCGGGCACGGTCATGGTCACGTTTATTGTACTTTTGGAGAACCAGAGTTCTAGGTAGTTGCTACCACGGTGGCTTAATTTAGACAAAAATAGCCAAGAGGCATCAGTTTATTATCACAGCAGATGTAACAGTGACTCACTAAATTATTTAACCATGTTCTAGAAAGTACTGAGCTAGTCACTCAAATACGGAAATAGATGAAATACAGGAACACTATACACACATTTTGTACAATGCGCTTTCAGTTCTCCACAGTTTGGTATGAAGCAGGTATCACTTGGTTCTGATGTAGACAACTACTGATAAAATTTTCAAGTTTTTCATTGTGGGAAAGTCACCTGTGACCCTCCACATGGGGCCCATTAACACCCCCTGGGCAGGTTCAGACTCAGCTCCCACATCTGCAAAGACTGGAAATCGCCAATCAGGTGAATGCAGGTTTACCCAAATGAAAAAAAAAACCCAGAAAAAACAAAAAACAAGGCAAGATTCTACCAGTTAGGACAGTTTGCAGCTCTGGCTACCTGGCCATGGATCCAGTGGCCATCAAACTCCATATCAGAACCATCGGAAAACTGGAAGAGACTCTTGAAGACAGCAACGTTGAAGGTTTTTCACCTGAGCGGGAGGGTGGTCAGCACCACCTCACCTCTGCTCCTGGCTCATCCGCCAGGACACTAGGAAACAGGCAGGTTCACCAGGGGAGCTGGGACATTTTTTGTAAACTAAGGAAATGAAGAGGCCTCAACCAGAGCCCGTATGGATTTGTGAACGAATAAAGCCCTCAGTACGACCTTGGTCAAAGGCAAAAGAAGAGTTCTATCTGCAGTAGCATCCTTGTTTTCCAACCCAGGGAAACTGAAAATACTCCGGGCCTTAGGAAAGCACATTGCTCAGACAGATGTAAAAAGCCATGGTACGTGCCTGTCATCTACTGGCCTGCCCAAGTGACCGTTCACAAGCACAACCCACTGGTTTCGGGAAAAGGATTTCCAGCATGGGCTACAAGACAACTTCATCTGACTCTCTGTAAAGCACTGCACCATTTTGGATTCAGCATGTCTTTTTTTCTCAAATTAAAGACACATTTTTGGATTGTGCAAGAATATCCAAGTTTTCCAGGGCAGATTATTTTAATGATGATGTGCAGGAAATTATGACTATTGAAATGAAAAAAAAATTTTTATGCCATTCATAGTAGAAGTTTCCTTGAAAGCCAGACATACGTACATTTGGAAACATCGATGTAGGTAACCAGATGAGCCAACGTGACACCCGTTTGAAGTGTTTCTATATAAAGGCATGGACAACGACAACACCCAGTGTCAACAATGATACAAGCATGTCTGCAACATACTCTAAACATACTCTAAACATACTCTAAACATACTCTAAACACTACCACACAAAGTTAATAAAGAAACAGATGTCTGTACATTCATTAAACAAATGGCCAAGACAGGCCGTGGGTTTGTCTCCTGGCAGGATTGTCCTGGAAATGCAGGACTGGACGGCTTCACGGTGGAGACCATACGAAGAAGGAATGTAAGCCCAAGGCAAGGGCAGTGCTGGCCACAGCTTGTGTTCTTAGGAAATGTTTCAAAAGCAGTTTTGTTGGAAACTACCTCATTTACTAATAAATCTTCATTTTGTTTCTGATCCAAGAATTTGGAAAATCAAAACCGGCAGAAAACCACGTGTGATGGGAGGCAGAGCACATATGGTGCGCAGGGTAGTTGGTTCCGCAGAAGACTCGAACCTAATGAGGCTCAGAAGCAGTCGCTGCCTCTCCGGTGACTCAGATGACAGCGTCCGTGAGAAGGCCAGCATGACAGTCTTGCAACAGGATGACCACAGATGTGTCCCTGTCTCTGCTCGTGTCCCATCAACAGCTGGCCACAACAGCCCCATGGTTGAGGGCAGAGGCAGGGCCCTGTAGAAGCTGTCCTTTCCCACTGGGCCTCACAGACCAGCACATCCTGCTGCCCAGGCTGCCTCCAGCGAGTCCTCATCGCCGTTATTTGTGGAGGAAGCAGAGAGGAAGGGGGATAGAAACCGGGGGAGTCTCAGGGGCAACATCTTCACAGTGGAGGTGAGTTTGGCCTGCAGGCGAACACGTACCTGCCTGTCCTCTGGACACAGGAAGTCAGCTTCATAAAAAGGTTATAGTTTTAAAGGCCTCAGTTTAACCCATCATCCTGGCAAGCTTTTTCAAGTAGGCAGAACTTAATGAGACTTAATTATTGCTCTTTGTTTCCAAGAGATTTGATCTCCAGGAAGGCCTTTTTATATATTTTCCAGTTGACAAGCCAACTGGAAAACCAGTGAAAAGATAATGGCAGCCAAGGACCGGAATGACAGTGGGCAGCGGTGGGGTGGGGAGTGCGAATCAGATGAGGGAACCATCAGTGTCTGAGGCGCTCGTGTTGGCTGGTTCACTACGCTGCAGCGGGCAGGGCTGGCATGGCCGTGTGGCCGACTTCATCCTCTACGTTGGGCTGCACATGACACGCCCCAGAGCTTGAGCCTGGTGCTGCCAAGAGGTACTAAAGCCTGGCTGGCAGCGGATGCCCCCCAGTCAGAACCCTCACCAAGACAGAGGATGAGGAATAGAGTGAAGAGGTCAGGAGCTTCAACATGACACAGGGCTCAGACACCCAGCGTGGTGTGTCCATGGCTCTGGGAGGCAAGAGCCAGGCTGAGCCAGGCTGTGGGCTCAGTACGGGTCACCTGCCATAAGGGATGCCTTCCAGAAGCCACTGAGCCGGGGTGTCTTCTTTAAAAGCTTCACAGTCATTTTAAATGCAGTGTGACACAACCTGTAAACACTCCAACTTCCCAGTGCTCCCCCTGCTCCTTAACACCCTGGCCCTGGACACAAGTACAACGTGGCTCCTGACCAGCTGGTGACAGCGGGGCACCTGCAGGGAGCCCTTCAGAACAGCCTCTGTCACACACAAAGGCCAGGGGAACAACAGGGAAGGTCAGTAGATCCCCATCCTGAGTGTAACACTGCAGATGTCAGTCCTCCACCTCTGTGACCATCAGTCACCACATCAACGGTCCCTGACTGAAGCCCCAGCCACAGGCGAGGGTCGGGACTCTCGGGAGGTGGAGGGCCTAGTGCAGTGCAGACCTTCCCTTCTGCAAGGGGCCTTTCACTGAGTGGCACTGGCTGCTGGCAGCTCTGGGGCAGGAAGGCAGGGCCCCAGCACCCTGCTCTCAGCAACAGGGACCTGTATTTCTGTGCCCGTCTGATCTCTCTCCACTCTCCTAGCCCTGGGGTCATTCAGCTGCTGTGGCCTCCGGCCCAAGCAGGGGGTGTCCTGGCCCTCTGTCTCAGCATGGCAGTCCCCCCCAGATGGCCTGAGAGCAGAGTGTGCCTTCACGGGCCTCTGACGGCAGGCACGGGGGAGCTGAGCATTCTGCGCCGGCCCCGAGCAGCGGGCAGTGGTGCCCGCTGGTACCTGAACCTAGCTCTCATTTCACAGGGGCCCCCGTAGCTGTCACACACAGACAGAACGAGGGCCTGGCCTGGCTGTAGCCGGACCCACGTGCGGGTGATGGGGTGCAGAGGCCAGCTGGGAGTCCCAGCCCCCTCCACGTGCTCAGTACAGGGCCGGCAGGAGGCAGATTTCACATTATTTGGCCGTGGCTCAGCAGCAGCTGACTCTGGTCTCCACCCCAGGAGCCAGGCATCTGGGACCCCTGTTCAAGCTCCTGTTGGTTTTCACTGAAAACCCAAAACAAGAGCAGGGAAGGCGGCATGTCCCTTGGCCTCCTGCACCCCCCTGACCCAAGGAGCCTGGGTGTCCGTGTCGGCAAGGGGGACAGCGGCAGTGGGCAGCTCCTCGGGGCCCTGGGCACCTGGCGATGCTTCCGGAGCTCAGTGGTGCGCTCTGGTGTCCTTGGGGTTCAGCGGCTCCACTTCGTCGTCTGGCGCTCGGCTGGCGGCCACAGCCAGGCTCTGCATGGCCTCCCGCTGGCGCTGCTTGGCTTTGTTGTAGAGCAGGACACCCGCCGTCACCAGGATGGTGCCGACGGCCGACAGGCTGGTGACTCTGTTGCCAAACACTATGACACTGAGCCAGATGGACAAGGCGTGCTTCACGGTGCTGGCGACACTGCAACGACAGGGGTCACGGCCTGGGTTCAGCCCGCCATCCAGCCAGCATGGGCCAGGAGCTCCCTCGAGGCTCCTTCCTGCTCCCTCGTCATTAGCAAAATGTCAAACAGAAGCAGGGTGTGCTATAATGAACAGCCATATTCCCGTCTTCTAGACTTAAGTAACATTTTGCTTTATTTGCTTCATCCTTTTTTTAAAAAAATTTTTAAACATTTTTATTTATTATTGAGTGACAGGGAGAGACAGAACATGAGCAGGGGAGGGGCAGAGAGAGAGGGAGACACAGAATCTGAAGGAGGCTCCAAGCTCTGAGCTGTCAGCACAGAGCCCGAAGGAGGGCTCGAACTCACCAACTGTGAGATCATGACCTGAGCCGAAGTCAGACGCCTGCTTAACTGACTGAGCCCCCCAGGTGCCCCATTGGACTGAAATATTTCTAAGTAAATTGTTGACATTATAAGATTCTGCCCCTAAATAACCCAGCTTGCCGTCTGAAGAACGAGAGCCTGGTGCACACCTACAGCGAGGGTGGCCTGTGGCTCAGACCCCGCAAAAATGAGGTCGGAGTGGAACACACTGGAATGTTAGCGGTGCCGGGGTGCCGGGATTATGCATGACTTCCGCTTTACTTCGCCTCTCCCAGGTTTCCTGTAATGAGTAACTGTTGCTCTTCTGATATGAGTAAAACACAAAAATATCTATTTTTTTTTTTAAAGAATTGAGGGGTTCCTGGGTGGCTCAGTCGGTTGAGCATCCAGCTTTGACTCAGGTCATGATCTCACGGTTCATGGGTTCGAGCCCCATATCGGGCTCTGTGCTGACAGCCTGGAGCCTGTCTTCAGATCCTATGACTCCTCCTCTATCTGACCCTCCCCTGCTCACACTGTCTCTCTCTCTCTCTCTCTCTCTCTCTCTCTGTCTCTCAAAAATAAATAAATAAATAAAAGAATTGGTTTTTCTGGGGTGCCCGGGTGACTAATACAGTTGAGCATCTGACTTCAGCTCAGGTCATGATCTTGTGGTTCATGAGTTCAAGCCCTACTTCGGGCTCTGTGCTGACAGCTCAGAGCTGGAGGCTGCTTCAGATTCTATGACTCCCTCTCTCTGTCAACTTCGTTGCTCATGCTCTGTCTCTGTCTCTCAATAAACATTAAAAAATAAATTGGTTTTCTGCTTTTTGCCTTTTGTGAACCATCACTGAAAAACAAGGTTTCGGGAATATCTGGAAATAATTCCCAGCCCCAAATAGAACCCAGGACATGTGAGGAAGACAGTGACCGCCATGCGCTTCAGAACTTAGAAGTCATGGCCGTTCCCGACATTCTTGCAGACTCTTCCCATTCAAGACCCAGGAGACGGGAGGGCCGCACGGGTCATAGTCGGCACTGCGCTGGTGCCACCTGCGCTCGCGTGGGGCGGTGCTGCCCCTCGACTCCTGAGCTGCAGAAAGTGACCGGTGCGCGGAGCGGCTGCTGTGCTGACCCGGCCGGACCCACGTGGGCAGGAGGAGCGAGAGACACCCCAGACAGGCCGTGGGGACACAGCAGCACAGCTGGTGCAGCTTGATGAGCCTTCCGAGCATTGGGGCTCCATCAGGCCACTTCGCTGCTGCCAGTTCAGAAGTCAGGAAAAGAAGGCGCACTGCCTTCCATGACACGAGGTGGGCAAAGCTGATGGCACGGACTTCTAGGCCTGCCAGAGGCGTCAGCTCACGCTTTTTTGCGTGCTACTCACAACTGTCCAGTCTGGAAATGGCGTTTTCATTAAACTTCTCCAGTTACCGAAATGAAGAGAAGCCAGTGAGGCCTCTGGCTCACCTCTCAGTCTCCAGAGCTGTGCCTCCAACATGGGAGTCAATGGCCATGTGTGGCTACTCAAATTCACTCGTTTAAGGGGCGCCTGGGGGGCTCAGTCGGTTAAGCGTCAGACCTCAGCTCAGGTCATGATCTCACAGTTCAAGGGTTCAGGCCCCACGTCCGGCTCTGTGCTGACAGCTCAGAGCCTGGAGCCTGCTTTGGATTCTGTCTTCCCTTTTCTCTGATCCTCCTTGCTCATGCTCTGTCTCTCTCTCAAAAATTAATAAATATTAAAAAAATTTTTAATCGCTTAAAATTAGATAAAATCAAGAATTCCATTCCTTACTGTACTCAGCACGTGGACTCCAGGTGCCCACCACCTGAGGCACATCCCCCCCCCCCCGCCCCGGTTGAACAGCCCAGAAGCAGAACATTCCGGCTTCACAGGCGCGTCCACGGACACGCTGTTCCGCACAGAAAAGTGCTTGAAGCCCTCCACACGCCTGCTGTGCTAACGCGGGCATTTCATGCACTCTACCGTATTTCAAGTAGCACCACGACAGAGCAGCCTGGCATCCTGACACGGGGCCACAGCCCTCACACCAGCATTTTACAATCATAAGTACCCTTTGTAAGAACACCTGCACTTAAATTCTGCTCGGCAAATGACCGGGATACACTTTGTCTCCCGGGAAGTCACGGGCTCACCTGAAGGTGACGGGGGAGATTTTGCCCATGAGGGCGTAGGCCGTGACGCTCTGCAGGTGGAACAGGACGCCGTCCATCAGCAGCAGCAGCACGACGTCCTGACTGTAACTGAAGCTCTTCCCGCTCCGCCCAATCACTGGCAGATCCTAGTGCAGGACAGAAACAACGCTCGCTGGGGGCCTGGCCTCCTTCTGCTCAGCACCCTCAGGAAAGCGCGGGGTCACATGTGCCCAGTAATCTGGGTAAGCGAACTGATGTTGAGGAGTGTTCTGAAAATAGCCTTCTAGGGTGACAACCAAACAGCGCTCACCAACATTTTGAACATGAGGCCAATAAGCACGTGAGAAAGTGCTCAACATCACTGATCACCGGGCAAATACAAATCAACAGCACAGCGAGACCCCCTCATACCCATCAGGATGGCTACCACCAAAAACAAAAAATCAGGGGCACCTGGGGGGCTCAGTCCGCTAAGCGCCTGACGGGCTCAGGTCATGATCTCATGATTCGTGGGTTCAAGCCCTGCATTGGGCTCTGTACCGAGACCTCAGAGTCTGGAGCCTGCTTCAGATTCTGGGTCTCCCCCTCTCTCTGCCCCTCCTCCACTCATGCTCTGTCCCTCTTTCAAAAATAGACAAACATTAAAAAAATAAAAATGACAAGTGCTGACAAGGATGTGGGGCAGCTGGAGCCCTGTGCATGGCT
This sequence comes from Suricata suricatta, assembly GCF_006229205.1. Classification (NCBI taxonomy): domain Eukaryota; kingdom Metazoa; phylum Chordata; class Mammalia; order Carnivora; family Herpestidae; genus Suricata; species Suricata suricatta. Next base: position 140,849,961 of record NC_043707.1, on the reverse strand, counting down.
GGAGGGGACATAAAATGTGCAGCCGATGTGGAAAACAGTCTGACTGCTGGTCAGAAAGGTAAACAGAGGACTACTGTGAGAACCAGCAACCCCACTTCTGGGTACACACCCCAAAGAGCTGAAAGCAGGGTTTTGAATTGGTGTGTGCACACCCATGTTCACAACAGGACTGGCTACAAGGCCCAAGAGGTGGGAGGAACCCAGGTGTTAACAGATGGATGGACGGACAAAACATGGTCCCAAAACAACAGAGTATCACTCGGCCTTAAAGAGGAGGAAACGCTGGCACCTGCTACGGTGTGGATGGACTCTGAGGTCCTCATGCTCAGTGAAATAAGTCCGTCCTCAAATGGCAAAGCCCATAGATTCCACCTACACGAGGGACCCAGAGTCGTCAGGTCCACTGGGACAGAAAGCGCGGTCTAGGTGCCAGCGGCTGAGGGACGGGTGACGGAGTTCACAAATATGCCACTTTGGCATTAGGATGTTTTTGGGCTAAAGACACTTAAAACTCCGCAGGAGCCAGAAGGGCCCTGAGTCCCTTTCTCCCCCTGAGAAGCAGGGACAAAGGCCCCGCATGGAGGACGCCCACGCAGCACGTGGAGAGGACTGCGCTCGCCGCCAGGGACCCGAGTCCGGACCCCGTCCGGGTCGCCCTCAGCCTCCCCACCCCCCCCACTCCTTGCTCTCCCGCAGGCAGCTCACCCTGCTCGGCCTGGCACACGGGCTCTGGCCTTGGTTTCTTCACGAGGCTCCCGTGTCACATAACGCTTATGCTAATCAGGCTGCGGGCTTGTCCCCGTGGATCGCCCAGCCGGACACCCTAGCACGGAGAGGCGAGGTCTCGCTCCCCCAATGGGGCAAACGGGGAGTTCAAGTTTAAGAGAGACAGACTCATCTGAGATAAAGTCTGCAAATGGATGGTGGGCTGGTTCATGACAGTGTGGATGTATTTAATATACACTTTAAAATGGTCAGTTGTAAATTTCACATTTACATAGATTTTTCCACAGCACAAATATTTTTAGATATGCATTTTTTCAACTGTTCCAATTCCAAAAGTGTATTCCAGAAAAACACACTTTTAAAAAAAGGTAATTTGGTTTATTTATTTTTAAATTTATTTAAACAAATTTTTATTGTTTTTTATTTATTTTTGAGAAACAGAGAGACAGTGCAAGCAGGGGAGGGTTAGAGAGAGAGGGAGATACAGAATCTGAAGCGGGCTCCAGGCTCTGAGCTGTCAGCACAGAGCCCGACTCGGGGCTTGAACTCACAACCCTGGGATCACGACCTGAGCCAAGATCAAGAGTTGGACGCTTAACTGACTGACCCAGGTGCCCCGCCCACCCAAGACAAGCACCTTTCTCCGATAAAGACACAAGAAACCCCCTGTCCTGGGTGAAATGCACCAAGCAGTCAGGTGTCAGTTGAGCGGGCGCTGACGGATGAGGGCACAGCCAGGCTCCGGGGCACAAGCGGAGGACGGGAGAACCCAGTTCCATTTGAGTTAAAATAAATAAATAAATAAATAAGCACAAACAAACAAATAAATAAGGTCTGCACGACACATAAATGCCTTTACGAGGCTGGTGGGCTCACACGACATGCACGTGTATCTGAGTACATTTCTAGCCACGCACACCCGTCCGGAAAGGGCTTTGTAGGCGTGGGCCTAGACAGACCTCTTTTGTTCACGCACTCCTGCCCTGCGGACTGCTCTAGGCAGGAACGCATGACTTTAAAATTAAAATAATAATAATAATAATAAAATAA
>NC_043707.1:140830993-140848085 GCF_006229205.1 Suricata suricatta | reverse complement strand
GCCGGCTCTCCCTCCTCCTCAGGCGCACCTTGCCAACCTTCCGTGACCGATGCCGCGACGCCACCACGCCGAGAGCTGCCCCCGGGAGCCGGAGAGCACCACCGCCCCGCCCCGCCCCGCCCGCGGCGCTGCCCGGACACTCACCAGGAAGAAGACCCAGGCGGGGACCAGCATGGCCACAGCCGCCGCGCTCGTGTAGAACTGAAGCTCCGCGGCCCTGCGGGGGCAACACACACGCCTGACGCGCTCTGCGTGGGACCCGGACGTGCAGGCGAGAGCGCTCTAGGGAACCCGCGGCCCTGGGGCGGGCCCGTGTGGCCGAGCACGAGCCGGCCCTGCAGGTGCCTCAGCGGTGCAGCCGGAAACTGGTGGGGTTTTCTCCCAAGTTTCCTCAAAGCACTTACTTATTTGTTTCTTCAAGTTTACTGATTTTGTTTAGTAATCTCTCCACCCAGCGTGGGTCTCAAACCCACGACCCTGAGATCTCAAGTGTCACAGGCTCTTCTGACGGAGCCAGCCAGGCGCCCCTCCACAGAGTACTCTCAAAGCCACTTAAGCCGAAGGGGCAATGGTGCTGGGTCTGTAGGGGATCCCGAAACTTGCAGTGGGCAGGGAGGCCCCGCAGGCCCATGAAACGGGGAGTTTCAGGGGCCAATGATACTCACGAGAACCTGTATTTGTCCCCGCTGAGGAGCTTTTTCGAAAACACATTTTGCAAACTAGAATAAAGAGAAGAAGAGGTCACCGGGCGATACGAGAAGTGGGCAAGGGCCTCGAGTGGACCGAGCATGTGCACCCTCCCTCAGCAGTGACAGCGATGGTGGCCCCTCGGGGACGGCCCCTGCATGCCCGCTGCGGGCTGGGCCCACCCTGGGGGCTCCTGGGTGTCCCTTCCCCGTGAGGGGGGGCGCCAGGCCTGGCCACTTTAAGAAAGAGTGAACTGAGGCACTCAGGTTGGGTGATGTGCCTGTGACGTTACCCAGGTGTCTAAGGATCCCAGAGTCCCTGCTCTCAGTGCTGCACAAAACCCCACGTTGAACCAAGAGTTCCCATAAATCCACAAGTGCCGTGGGCCGGGCACCTGGGGACTCCACGTGTGGGAGTGATCAAAGCAGTCTGAGCACGTGAAGTCTCCGGCGGAAAAAACAGGCACAAAACTCCGGCACGGACCAGACAAACCACAGGGAAGACAACACATGGCCAAAGAGCAAGCGAAACCGTGCCCCGCTTCCCCAGGAACCGAAGGCCAGGCCGACTGGTGACTGCGCACCGGGCTCCAGAAGCAGGGGGTGGGTTCATTTTATCTTGATGCAGAAACTGAGTGCAGGACAAGGTGAAGCTCTGGCTACAGGACTTCAGACCAGAACAATCGTCTGGGAAACACTGGCAGCAAGGATCAAGAGTCCCTATCGGCGCTCACGGGCTCCGTCTCTCTGACGGGAATTTACCTTTCGTGATGGTCAGAAACCCAAATGGGGCCACATGTGAGGAGATGCTCCCTGCACATCTGGACACATTCATCATTGCTCAGGCCTCTGTGTGCCGTACGAGGCGGCAGTCACGAGGCTCCGGCTCCTGCGGGACCCTGGTGCCGGCATTCGATGCCCACATGGCCACATGGACGGAGCCCAGCGCACGTCTCATGAAAGCCGCTAACTTCTACTTTAATGCAAAAGCAAGTAGCTACTGAGCCTTTCCACTAGAGAATACGGACAGAATGCAGGATGAGCCCGTATTCGATTTCTAGGAACTACAAATGCAGGGAGAAAAAGCCAGGAGGACATACATCTGTATGTCCGAAATGGAATTAAAGGTGACTTTTAAATGTTTACTTGGCGGTGGGATGGGAACCTCAGGATGAGCCTGTCCGGCTTTAACAGTAAGGCAACCATAAACTCCTGGAAATCGTGTGGTCGTTTCTTCTCCTTCCCAGAGACAGGAGAGACCTAGAAGCAACCAGTAGTTCTCAAGGTCCAGCCGAGGCCTCAGTGTGGACTTCAACACCACAGCCTGGACGCAGGATGACGGCTCTACACCTTCCAAGGAGCAATCTGGAACGTGTCATCCAGCCCCTTCCTGCTGCAGGACAAGGACCCTCCATGTGATGCTCTTCCTCGGGCGCCTGGCACGGCCTCCCATGGCACCTGCCATGGGCCTCCCATGGGCCTCGGGGGCCGGCCAGCCACCAGGCCAGAAACTGCCCCTTGTTCCTGCTGTAGGACGTCTTAGCCGGGATTCACACATTTTACACGTTTACCCACAAGGGTCGGGCCACTACAACTGTGTGCATTTGGCCTTTGTTAGCTAACCGTGTCCCTTAGATGCGTGTTTTTAATACCAAGGCCCTGTGTTGTCAATTCCTGGCTGGTTTTCTGAGCAAAGGTCACCTAACTGGGACACGAGGTGTTCTGGTACTGAGGAAAAGGCAGCACCCGATGTGCCCGGCTCTGAGTACGGGGTGTAATTCTGAGTCAATCTGGATGTAAGCGGCCATCACCCCGATCACAGCGCGGGTCCCCACGCCCTTCCCGACTCACCAGTCCATGACGTTGGTGGACAGGGCGGCTGAAAACCCCAGGACGTTGAAGCTGATCTCCGTTGCCGTGCACAGCGCCAGGCCTCCCATGACGGGGAGGAGGGAGAGGTTGACCAGCAGCCCTGGAAACGGTAGAACACACACAAGCGCCACGGCGTCAGCCATCAGCAGCTGCCGACGTGTACTGCAGCCCCTCTTCCGTGCGCCACGGCCATTTCCACACCCCTCATGAAGGCCGATAACGTCCACTTGACTTCGAAAACATGTAGCTACTGAGTCTTTCTACTGGGAAACAGAGTGGATCAGAGCGCCCGGCTGCCCCACACCCATCGCCCTCTCCCAAGCCAGGCACTGCACGAGGCCGTCCTCGAGGACGTGCGCCTGCTGGGCGCAGGGGCAGGAAGCGGGAGGCTCGGGGCCCTGAGCCCCGAGGCCCTCCCTGCCCGGCACCGCAGTGGTGCGAATTCTCGCCTGCGGGTGATGAGGGTGGGTGAATGGTCTCCGTCAAAAAAGGGAGCAGGGGGCGGGGGGCAGTTTCATGCCCTGGCGCAGGGAGGCTCCGCATGATCTGCGGTCTACACTCTACGTGGAGGTCACTGCTCTTTGCTGCATTCTGAGGTCCAGGAAGCAGACGTGACCCCGAGGTACAAACACCCACTGAGCACACGGAAAGGCACAGCCGATTTGGGAACGGGGCGTGGGGCCTCTGATGTTTTGATTTCAGATACTATTTAGTTTACTTTGAAATTCAAAATAAATGAGGAAAAAAGTCTTCCGTGTTTGAGGACCATGTTGACCATCAGAGTCGAAGGCCACCTCCCGGCACAGGACAATGCTGTCCAGGCTCAGGCGCCCAGGGGGCTGTGAGCACCCTCTCGGCTCTGCGGCATGTGGTCTTGTGCCCTGGTCGGCCTGGCAGCACGTGTTGCCTGATGGGCGGTCTGTGTGGGTCCTAGAGGGCTGGTGGCCCCAAGTGCCGTTTCTCCCTTAGAAGGACCTGCTTGCGCTGCAGGAAGGCATCCGAGGGCACCCACGTGCTCGGGGGCCGGGGCGAGGGCCCTGGGCTTTTCTGGAGCCCCCGCGTCCCTCGGCCCTACAGCCCCAAGAGGCTGCTCTACCTGGAGTGCCAGCTCAAGAACCAGCAAACGCCTCTGTGGGGAGGGCGCCACACACCGGGGTCCCTTGTGCTGGTGGCCCTCGGCTCTAAACTCCTGGTCCCTCGGTCATTCTCCCCAACAGGCTCTTTTTGCTAAGTATCTCCACGATGTTCTCGTCGGTCTCACTGAGGGAGCTAGCTGGCTTGCTACAGGCTTCGCCGCCACAGCTGGAGGCCGGATCGTGGTGCTGTAAGGTTGCTGGAATGAACACTTCAGTGTGGCTGGGCCACCTGATTGCGTATCAGGTTCGTTTGTTTCACGTTGCCTATGACTTCGAGGAACGGCTGCCTCGGCTCTGATCAGGTTGTCTCACGCCCGCCCCACCGTCCCTCCTTCCCATCGGCCATACTGTGGGATCCTGGCCTTTCCTTGACGGAAGCAGATGCGTGTCCGCATCGAGGCGCCTGTGAGGACAGCTCTGGCTACTCTCACGGAACGACACTGGCCAGGCTGCGCCTCCAGGGCTGCTAAGAGAAACAGGGACGCGCGTGTGTGACGTGTAGCTGGAAACAGCCACAGAGGGCTGGGACCTGCTGGGCCTCAGGGAGGATGGGAAGTGTGGCGGAGAAGCAGTGACCAGCAGGAAGCTGTCGGAGGAGCCGAGGAGGGACCCAGGAAGCAGCCAGCCAGGGCAGGAGTGTCACCAGGTGCCACCTCGAATGACACAGAAGGCGGTCCTGGAACAGGTGACGGTCACTCCCTTCCCCGGCTCCTGCGTCCCCACCACTCAGGAGGCCTCGCGCACAGCCAAGGCAAACAAACACCCGCGGAGGTGCCCGTGTGAGGCTTGGGCGCGGGGCCAGAAGGTCCCGGGCGCGGGAAGCGCGCCCCTCGGGGTGCCCACCTGTGTACTCCCCCAGGACCATCCGGGACATGATCACCGTGAACACGGGAGCGGAGCTCTTCACTGTCTCAGCAAACGAAACCGCCACGTTCTTCAGGCTGACCAGGCCCAGCACCACCGTTGCAAACCTGACAATAAGCAGACATGTCGCTAGGATTGAGGAGTCTATCTGCAGGGGCGCCGCGGACGCCCGGAGGGGCTGGCTGCCCCGCCCCCCGCCCTGCGCCCCCTCCCCCCTCCCAGGAAGGCGAGGTCCCGTCCCGCAGGTGCGGCAGGCCCGGGGAGAGGAGGGGCACCTCTCTCAAACCGTCAGTACGTTACAGTCATGGCTGTTCCAAAAAGAATCTGGTTGCATCCAGATCAAAACCAATGCATTTGTGGCCCTAATCTCCAGACAACCCTGGTGATTACGTAAAGTGTGCAATGAAAACACACCTGGGATCGCCTAATCACAGCGTCGCCCAGCTGGTCTGCCACTCTTGGTGACAGCAAAGACATTTTCTGCATGTAAAAAACTTCAACTGTCAACCAAAATATCGGATTCCTTACCTCATTAGACCCACAAACAGCATGATCATGATGAAATTGGGCGGGTAAGAAAGCCGGGTTTTGTGCTGATATAAACAGCAAGGAACAAATATTTTAATGCATCCGATAAACGTAGTTGACAACATCTGCACAGCACCTGGAGGCGGAGAAGGGCGCGCTCTGAGGGGAGGGGCGGCCGCGGCCGCGGCCCGAGCCCTGGGCGCCCTCCTCCCCGGGCCGCGGGCTCCTCTGGGGGCCTCCCAAGTGGACGCAGGATGACCCGGAGGCGGGGGCCCGGTTACCTAGCATGCTGGGCTCCCCTTCCAGCAGGGACAGGATGTACTTGTTGAGGAAGAGGGTGCAGAAGCTGAAGAAGAACCAGAGCGTCAGGTAGAGCAGAGCCCGGGAGCTCCACATGCCCAGGTCCGACTCGATGACCGTGGTCTCCGTGATGGTGATGGTGAGCGCGCTCTCCTCAGGGGCGCCTTCGCTCCTGCTGAGCACGATCTTCTCGCTGCGGGGGCCGAAGAGCGAGCCCCAGGCGAGGAGCGGCCTCCCTCTGGGCTGCTCCTCGGGGCCGGGGGCCGGCTCGGCCAGCTCTGAGGGCTTTGCTGAGGCTGACATGCTCGTCTCCTCCAGAGCGTGGGCAGCATGGGGCAGGCCGGCTCCCCGGTGAAGGGCTGCAGGGGGCGGGGGCGAGGTGCCCGGTGGCCGTCACTCGCCCCTCCCCAGTGAGCACAGGCTCAAGCTGCCAGGGAGAGACAAGGCGTCACTGGTGGTGAACATCTGGACGTCCTTAAAAGCTTCAGACACCAACCTGCAGTCACTCTGAACACGCAAACACGGAATTTGGGTCCTGTTTTCACACCTGCGTGCTGGTCTGACGGCCACGGGAGGGCGGGAGCCCCGGCAGTTCCCACACCTCCTCCCGGAGGTGCCCCAAACCAAAGCCTCCACGCCTGGCCACCCCCAGGCCGCCAGGGGATGCGGGGACATGGACGACCGCCACAGGCCTCGGCCAGCGGGTCCCCCGAAGCCATCCGGAGGGCTCTGCTCCTTCCCACCCTCCCCAGACTGCCGGAGCCCCTGTGCCTGCCGTGGGCCCTGCGCTCTCCTCACCTCACCGCTAGTATTTTATCCGGCTTTTTGAGTTGTTCTTCCCAGGACTGACCTGCCTCCTGCCAGAGAAGCTGGGTTTTTAATACACCCACTGGCTTCAAAATACAGTCCCTGGATTTCTCATTTATGATTTCTATGTGGTTTCACCTGAAACTGGTCTGTTTTTCTCACAGCATCTTATTTTTTAACTTCAAAAAAAAATTTAATGTTTATTTTTGACAGAAGAAGAGGGACAGACAGAGCACACACAGGGGACAGGCAGAGACAGGGAGACACAGACTCCCAAGCAGGCTCCAGGCTCCGAGCTGCCAGCACAGAGCTGGACACGAGGCTCAAACCCATGAACTGTGAGATCATAACCTGAGTCGAGGTGGGACGCTCAGCCGACTGAGCCACCCAGGTGTCCCAATTTAAAACGATTTTTATTTTTAAGTAAAGTCTATGCCCAACATGGAGCTCAAACTCACCACCTGATACAAAGTGTCACGTGCCCCACTGCCAGGCGCCCCTGGCGTCTTGTTCTCTCCTTAAGCTTTCGATCCCTTCTTGTATCTTTTGTTTTATGGTCTCTTACAGTTCATTACCAGAGACCTTAGCAAGGTCACCCCAACTTTGCGTAGGTGCAGGTGGACTCTGGCCTTGGGGCCTCTGCTGGTGTGCTTTACAGTCGCCTGCAGCAGATCCTGACATGTGGGGCCCCTGCGTGCCCTAGGCGGAGGGGGGGCTCCAGGGAGAGGGCTCAGGGTCTGCCACTGCCACATGCCCCAGGGGTGTCACTGGCCAGGACCGATTTTATGCTACTTTCTATTTTTTTTTTTAATGTTTATTTTTAAGACGGGGGAGGGGCAGAGAGAGAGAGAGAGAGAGAGAGAGAGAGAGAGAGAGGGAGAGAGGGAGGGAGGGAGGGAGGGACAGGATTTAAAACAGGCACAGAGTCTGACATGGGACTCCAACTCACGAACTGTGAGATCATGATGGGAGCCGAAGTCCGGTGCTTAACCGACTGAGCCCCCCAGGGGCCCCTTTACGCCACTTTCTAGATGAACCCTGCAGCCCACGAACCCCACACCTGCCGGTCTCAGGCCTGTGGGCATGCTCCTGGGGTGGGCCTCCAGCCTCTCTCCAAAGATCACAGGCTGAGTCACACGGGGCTCCTCCTGGGGCGGCCGGCAAGTTCTCCGAGTCCCTGCTTTCAGCAGAGTCCCAGTGACAACAGCCTGCCCCATCCTTTCCCAATGACATCAAACTTGGTCTCCAGGCAGCCTCCGATGGGCTGACCACTCAGATTTCCTGTTCCTTCAGTTTCTGACACCTGGCGGAACTCAGTTATACATCTAAAAGGAAATCCATTATACTTCATCCCCAACATCCAGGCGCGTGGAGCAGGGGGCGTCCGGGTGCTGGGGGTTCCCGCACAGCCCCTCTCCGGCCTGGCCCCTCCAGCAGGACCCCCGGGGGCTCAGGCCGCCTGCTGCCCCCTGGCCCCTGCGCATCTGCAGGCTAGCGCACAAAGACTCCTTGCGCTTCAGGTGCTGACCCCCCCCCCCCCCGCAAAGCTGGCTCCTGTCTGGCCCCCCGGGCAGAGGCAGCCCCGGAGACTTGGCCATCCTCCCCCTGCCCTGCCTCAGCCCCCGGTGTCCCTGCCCGTCCACGAGCCTGGAGCCATGAGGCCCGGCCAGCACCCTCGTCTCCCCCAGGCCGCCCGCATGCCCGCCAAGCCCCGCCAGGGCCGCGCCAGGGCAGCCTCCCCAGAACACAGCACCGGCCTCAGGACACCGACTGCAACCCTCGTGTTCTGCTTGCTCTTCCCCAGCCCAGTCCCCTGTGTGGTTTGGGGTGACAACGTGTCGGTGGGTCCCGTGCAGCTGGCCTGGCTGGGCCAGAGGGGACGTGGGGGTCTGTCCTCCCCTGCCTGGAACCCGGGTCTGGCTGCAGGTACTGATGCAATGCAGGAACAAGCCCTGAGAGCAGAGAGCACCCCAACGCCGAGGGGCCCCGGGCCCCAGCTCCTTCAAGGGAGCGAGGAACCCTTCTGCCTGGGGCCTGGCCGCCCTCCCTTCCCCCTGCCCCTCTCGGCTTCAGCTGGCCCTGCCGCCTCGGAAAGCCTCCCCTTCGGGGCCTCCAGTACCACCAGGTCCTGCTCCTTGGGGACCTGGCAACAGCATCTGGCACAGGTGCCCTGAAGCCGCTGCTGAGATTCCAAAGCGAGCCAGTTTGCAGGGCAAGGGGCCGACGATCCAGAAGCACCCACAGGACGGGCACTCACAGTGAAGAATGCTCAGGTGGGGAGCGGCCCCCCAGGCCCAGCACTCCTCGGCCCGGGCCTCCCCCTGAGGAACTCGCAGCGTCTGGGCAGAGCTGCAGCCAGCACCGCCCCCACTCGCCTCCTTGACAAAGTCCAGGCTCGCTCCCCCAAGAAGCCCCGTCGTCCCTGCTCCAAGTCCTAAGAAACCAGAAATAACCATCTGAGTAACACACACATTCCCTTTGTACAAAGACCTTTAACAAGGAAGTAGATCCTAAAGGAAGGAGGGCACGTGCCTGAGTCACGCCTGAACGCACCCCCTCTGGGAACAAGCGTCCACACTGTGCCGCCGTGGGCGTTCCTTCCGTGTTTCTGCTAGATCTGCGCTAGGGAGCGACTCCGCTCGGTCACGGGTGCCTCTGACGTTGGAAGACGAAGCACCACCCGGCAGCGACCGCTTCACCCGCCCTGGCTGCTCCTGGGGGTCCCCCGGGGAAGCACCCCCCACCCCGCCCCCAGCAGGCCAGGCCACCCTGCTGCGGCACACGCTCAGAGCTCAAACGAGGCGGCCAAGGGGGCCAGCCAGGCGCACACGAGCGAGCACGGAGACCCATGGGGCGGCCCGGGCACCAGAATGACTTCTAGCCCCCTGGCTACTTCTCAACTGCGGCCACACGGAGCCACCATGTGGGGGCCTCTCCCTCCCAGCCTCCCGCAGCGGCCGCCGACTGTCCCAGGCTGAAAACAACCACAGCCCAGACCTAGCGTCTCCGTGAGTGACAGGAAACATCGGAAGAAGAGACAACCCTGCAGGAGCAGAGGTGGTCCTGGGGGGGCTGGGGCGTGAGCCCTTTGAGCACCTCGAACACGTCGCCCGAGGACCGGGGTTAATGCAACAGTTCTGTTAGAACAAAAGCAAAACATAACCTAAATGTCTCCTGAAGCAGAAACAAGCAGGAGCAGTGACAGGGCCTCCAGCAGGACAGCAGACGGGAAGCCTCCCCCCACCGCGGCTCAGACGCCGGGACCACGCGGTGGAAGGAAATACACAACGCGGTTCCCCACGGGGCCGTGAAATATGCCAAGACTCTCAATATTTACGAACAAAACTGTCAAAAGCTCCGAGACTGAGTGGGGAGCAGGGAACTCAGGCCCAAGGCTGTGGGGTGGGCACGACAGGGAGCCCAGGGGAAAAGCGCAACACGTCGACAAGTGTATGGCCGTGGGAAGGGAGGCATTGTGCTATTTTCTAAACTGTTCTAGCAGCTCCAGATTTGTACGTGAAGAACCTCGTGCACCCTAAAGAGGACCTGTCATCAGAAGCAGCGTCTCCCAGGCCCTCGGCGGACGGTCCTGAGCCCTGGCATCGACGGAGGTCATGCTTGTTTAGACCAGAGACTACTCGTTAGAGTTGAACCTTCCTTTTGATTCTGGATTCGGATTCCAAACTGGACCAGCTGCCAGGGAGGGAGGCGGGAAGCGCCGTGGGAAGCAGGGCAGCACCTCCTCGCAGAGCGGACCTCCCCCAACTCCCTGAAGCCTGCTGTCCGGTCACGCAGACCCGACCTCAGAGTGCGAGGGTCTCTCCGGGGAACCCGGAGTTGGTTACCGGGGTCTCTGGTGGTGCTGGGAACTTTCTTTCTGTTCTGGAGCGTTGCACTTCCCCTCCCCCCACACGCAAGGAGGACGCCATCAGGCCTGGGGGAGGTGGGCGGAAGGGGGGGGACGCAGCAGGGGCCGGGGACCCAGAGGCCCCGTCGTGCACACCAGCAGCCAACACACCAGCGCTCCTGCCCCACATCCAGAACGAGGCCCTGGCAGCCGGGCAGAGGCCCAGGCCACCACGGAACGCTCACCTTCCAGTACACTGTCTTCTCGGGACCACCAACATCTCCACAGACGGCTCACCCAGTCCGGTGACAAACCAACGTGACACCTGGGCACAGGGACGGGCGGACCTCTGGCCTCATGTCCAGCTGGGGGCATGGAGGGGCGGGGGCCCTCCAAATGTGTGCGGCTCCCACACCAAGCCCCAGTATGAAAGCCAGGTCTGGGGCCGTCCAGGGCGGCACAGACATTGGTTCTGCCTCCAGCCCTCACATCAGGATCCCCGGCTGTTTGCTTGCCTCCCTCTGCCGAAGTGGAAACCCACTCACGTAGGTGGGGGAGGGAAGAAGGCAAGGGTAGATGTCAAGGGGCCTGGTCGGGAGAGTGAACAAACTCAGACTCCTCCGGGGGCCTGAGGTGGGGGCTGAAACAGGCCTCGGCGTTCGGGGAAGCAGGGACTGAGGACCACAGAGCGGCTGCGCTCCGGGCAGACTGCTGGAGGACTCTTCTCTGGAGAGCTCAGCAGGCGGAGGAGAGACCTTGAGTGGGAAGTCAAGGCCTGAGGAGAGGCCTGAACAGAGAACGCAGCTGCAGAGCCCGCTGGGAAACGAGCAAGACGGGCAGTGTGAGGAAAGGGCTGGAAGGAGTGCAGATCGGGAGGGAGGCAGCCCCGGGCCAGGAGAGGGCCCTTGGGGTCAAGAACAGGGCAGCAGAAGCGAAATCTCACCAGAGGGTCCTAGGAAGCCCCGACTCAGGCAGGACCCCCCCAAAAGCAACCAGGGGTGCCCGCAATGGGTGGGCCCCGAGTCTGGAAGGCAATCTGGGTCCTGCTCCCAACCGCACACACGGCCACCGGGGCCTGAAGAAGCAAACTGCTCCAGAGAAAACTTCCTCAATTCAGGCCTGAAGACCTAGGCGGGCTGAGATCAATGGATGCAGATCAAAGATCAAAGATCACCCAAGAGAGGGGGTGGCAAGCGGGGGAGGAGCAGGGACCTGGCCGCTCCAGGGAGGGACAGGTGGGGCCTGAGGGCTGCAGGCTCTAAAGGACAGGACGGTCCCGCACAGGACCAAGCCCAAGTGGCCACAGGTAGCCAGACACGCGGAATGTCCAGAGAGGGGTCCCTGCCTGCGAGCTGCAGCAAGGGCATGCTGGCGTCCACGCCGCTCCCCTGCAGGGGCGGGCTCATCACCAGTGGGAGGCCTGGCTTCGCCCTGAGACGCTGGCGCCCCAAGCGAGCGGCCGAAGCTGAAATCAGCAGCAAGGAGAGAGACGGCGTTTGCCCTGATCCACTAAGAACGTGGCGCTGCTGTGGGGTTCATGCCCACGGACACACGACCACAAATCCAGCCACAAGCATACGTCAGACACGCCCAGAAGGACGCACATCACAAAGGTCAAGACCAGGAAGACACTGGAGGCAATGTGGGGCTGTCCGCAGACAGGACCGCCCACTAGCAAAGGGACACCAGCGGCATACTGGCCGGATACAGTCTGCAGATCAGCCAGTGGTTGTGCCCCGATGTGCAGGTCGGGGAGGACACTCCACACTACTGACCAAACCGAGCGAAGCTCATGTAAGACGTAGGCGGGAGGGGCCGGGAGAAGGGTGTGCAGCTAAAGTTTTTTCTTCTGCAGGTCTATTTCTCAAAATAAGAAGTTTGAAAAATTTGAAATAAGAAACAACTCGATGGGCTAAACAGAAATGATTACAGCCGAATAAAAAATTATTTGAAAAAACATCTGAGGAAATTACCTGGAATGCAGCACAGAGACATGAAGTTAAAATGTTACAGAAACATTAACCCAAGTATGGAAAAAATAAGAAGAATGGAATTTCCAGGCGCCCCTGAGGGGCTCAGTCCGGTTAGGCGTCTGACTGCGACTCAGGTCATGATCTCACAGTTTATGAGTTCGAGCCCCACGTCAGGCTCTGTGCTGACAGCTCGGAGCCTGGAGCCACTTCAGATTCTGTGTCTCCCTCTCTCTCTGCCCTGCCCCAATCCACTCTCTGTCTCTCTCGAAAATAAACATTAAAATTTTTTTAATAATAAAATACATAAAATAAATTAAAAAATTAAGACAGGCTATTTAAAGAGACAAAGAAGGAGTGCTCACTGGCTCAGTTGGGGGATCGTGCAACTTGTGATCTTGGGGTTGTGAGTTCAAGCTGCACGTTGGGTACAGAGATTACTTAAAAATAAAGTCTTGAAAAAAATTATTTTAATGTTTATTTTTGAGAGACAGAGAGACAGAGCATGAGTGGGGGAGGGGCAGAGAGAGGCAGACATAGCATCCAAAGCAGGCTCCAGGCTCTGAGCTGTCAGCACAGAGCCCGACGCGGGGCCCGAACTCACCAACTACAAGATCATGACCTGAGCCGGAGTCGGATGCTTAAGTGACTGAGCTCCCCAGGCGCCCCCCAAAAAACTAAAATCTTTAAATAGAGAGGTAAAGAAGGCAAAAGTTTGAGAAGTAACAGAAAATCTGAGTTCTGAGATCAGAATATACCTTAAAAAGAATAAATAAGAAACCCACATGGAGGCAGATCGTGACGAACCTCAGAGCGCCACGGAGGGAAGGTTCTGACACACACAGGCTGAGTACAGATCACGCATAGGACAACGATATTAAAATTACATTGAGCAACAAGAACTATGGGAGGGTAGGGCCCAGACTGAGGAGACTGTTTGGTGGTGGGCCAGGAGGGGGCGCGGATAGGGATCGAGAGAGGACAAGTTCGCAAATGCACCTGTTCAGGTAGCTGTGACTTCGGGGTGACAGGGGTTCACAACTGCCGGCCAAGAAAGAATTCTCAAGAAGTCTCTGGTGCAAAAATGGTGATTTTATTAAACCACGGGACAGGACCCATGGGCAGAGAGAGCTGCGCTGGCTTGTGCAGAGGGACCCGCTCTATCCTGTGGCACATGGGGGGGGGCGGGGGGGGAGGTAAAGACAAGACGAAGTTTTTAAAGAGATTTTCATGCACTAAAATGGACCCACAGACCACAGGAGGCCTTGCTATTGTCACGCCAGGATTGCTATCCCTCCAGGAGGGCACTGACCCGAGGACAGCTGGGACCCTGGGGACGCCTGTACTCTATTTGCCTCAGTGTCTGTCCATGGGCTGCAGCCTATTCGGAAATTCAATCTCACCTGCCATTTCCTTCTCGCCTTTGTTCCCACATCACGGGGTGGGGGTGGGGGGCCGCTGCTGTTGGGGCTCCCAGAAACGGAGTCTACAGATTTCTGGATATGAGGCTGTGGAGAAGAATGCCTTTTTCTTGTAATTTACTAAGATGCTTGTAAAGGGACGGAGACTTGTGTCCCGTATGACTGTGATCTCCATCAGTTACCGATTGTTTCCTTTCCTTTGTTCTGAGGACTGTCACACGTACGCCCCCTGGGCGGGCGCCAGCTTGCAGGCTGCCCACAGCTTGTCTTTTGCGCCCTCATCACAATGAATGAGATTTATCAAGTGTGATATGGGGGCAACTGGGTGGCTAATCGGTTATGTGTCCTGCTCTGGATTTCGGCTCAGGTCACAAACTCAGGGTTCATGGAACGGAGCCCTATGGGCTCCGGGCTGACAGTGTGGAACCTGCTCGAGATTCTCCCTCTCTCTCCCTCTGCCCCTCTCTCATTTGCAGGCACACAAGCACACACACTCTCTCGCTCTCAAAATAAATACTTAAAAAGAAAGTGAGATACAAACAGAAATATATGAGAGAAACCACAAACCAAATAAATAACAGTCACACTGAAGAGAGGAGATGAAGAACTCACCCAAGTACCTTCTGAACACAGTCTTTAAAATTCATGTGCTCAGATTCAAGACAAAAAAAATCCTAAGCAAACACTGAACTCTGAATGGTAGGCTTTTTTATTGAGTCATGGTCAGGAATTCCGGGTTGAGCAATAGGGGAGTACTGGCAGCTACCGGGGGCGAGGTCTTGGGGTGCCTCCAGAGGCAGCACAGACGCAGAGAGCGGGGAGGGGGGATGGACGGTGGCGTTGAGAGCCGCGGCCGAATCAGGCCGCGGCCGCCACGGCTTGGACAGATAGACGCCCAGACACCGTGCGTGCCCCTGACACTCACATCTCTGTCTCTGTTGCACAACATGGCCGCTGAGGGCTCAGAGGCAGCGAGCCCCCTGGCCCAGTCTTTGTTTCTAAATGTCATCCTCCACCCGCTGAAGCAGCCTCCTCGGAGAAGTGGCCGATCCCAGGGCTGGGCATTAGCTGGGCCAGAATAGGAAGTGCTCAAACAATGACGGGGACACAGAAGGAAGCAGAGGGGAACGCCCTCCGGAGAGATCCAGGGGCAGCGTGAGAAAGTAGATAATGGTAGTGCAGGATTAGAACCCTCGGAGCAGAATAAGCACCCAAACCTCCAGGGTGATGCACAGGGAAGAGGAGAAAGCCCTTCCCGACAGGACACAGTCAACGGGCCAATGGGAGAGGGAGGGGGGAATGAGAAAATCAAAAGCACCCTTTGGCAGCCTTCACCACGATCCCACGAATAGTTGCGCCCTCCAGAACTTCCTTCTGCGAGAGTCCTGCTCATGGGCACAAGACACACATAAGAATGTCCATGGCAGAGACCCAACTGTCCCTCCACAGGACAGTCACTAAGTGAATACAGGAGTCCTGGAATGTTCACACAATGCAACACCAGACAACATGAGTAATGCACAGTATATACATGGAGGTGAGGAACACAAAGCTCTTTACAACATGGATCAAATGAAATCAACGTCTGCCATCTGTAAACAGCCTGGAGTTAGAATCTTGAACGGAACACGAGCTGCAGGATGCAGTGAAGACCCTCGGAAGCCGTACTGGGCACTGACATGAAAGCCTTGAGGTCAGCTGGTCCCGAGCTCAGAAGGTCCCACTCACCCAAGTCCCAGTGGGGTCACAGATGCCTTCCTGGATTCCAGCCGTGTTCTTCTTTCTTAGACCTCATGATTCCAGCAGCTTTCAGAGAGCAGCAGTTCTTGTCCTGCAAAAACTAAAGGTCAGCGGCCCTAATCTGATGACAAAGAATCGACGTTAAGAGCCAACAGCAGATTTCGAGTCAGTCTGGAGCAGGGTTGCAGGGGTGGGCCGGGCAGACATGCTGCCTGTGGGGTCCGAGCTGCCCCCAGGCCACGGCTGAGAAAGGTCTGAACTCTCTCCTTGTCAGATTATGGCACAAACAGCAAGGACGAAACCATCAGCTTCTCTGCCCAGCATGGAGTAGGTGGCTGGTGAGCCGCCTTCACTAGGCCTGGGACCAGCTCTTAACTTCTCCCCTGCCCAGAGCTGTCCTAAAGGAAGCCGGGCCTACTAGAGTGTGGGGACACACTGCGAGAAACAAATCCGTGCTATCTGGACTCCGGATGGGTGCCGCACTGCAGAACACGTCTCAAGTGGGGCTGGCCTCTGCTCAACTTTGCAGTGAGCGGCCCACAATCGGCTGGGAAGGCGCCTGGACTCCAAACCAGAGACGGAGCCAGGCGTGCAGTGTCGCCTGCTAATGCCACCGTGGCACGTTCACTGCAGAAAGAAAGTTCAGCTGGAGGTTAATGAAAATAAAGATGTCAGGATTTCCTCAACCGATTTTCCAGACTCCTAAATTGTAAGGCTCATTAGCCTGAGGCTCAGACTTCCCGATCCAGAACAAACAGCTCAAGATGTTCTCAAATACTTGGTAAGGAAATCTAGACTGGTTCAAATTGTCAACAGAACATTTTAGATAAAATGTACTGAAAGCCTACCAGTTCTGACAAAGTATAATTCAAAAATTCCATCTCTGGGAATTTATCCTGAAGAAACGATTTAACAAAAGTCTTGTTGGACCTCGGTACGTAGAGGATAGGCCTGTTTTTAAGACTGAGACACTGGACACTATCCAAGTATCCAACAAGGAATATGTATGCAATAAACTCTGGCAAATTACCAAAGTGACACAATGTAGCCCTACAAGTTTTGACAAAAAAAAATATTGTCATAGATTAAGTGACAGCAGAGTTCTAAGGCCTTTGTACGATGTGCTCCAATTTAAAGAGAACAAATGGTTCAGAAAAACATGTTAGGTCACCAACTGCGGTCAACTCCGGGAGGCGGAGTCAACTCCGGGAGGCGGAGTCAACTCCGGGAGGCGGAGTCAACTCCGGGAGGCGGAGTCTCACATTTACTAACTCTTCGGGTTTTGTTTGGTTTCTCTCCATTTTCTAACATTTGCTTACATTGAAAGTAGATTTCTATTTCATTTTTCATACTATTTAATACGGTTTCATTCTGCTTTAAAATGTTACTTGCACGTTCAAATACTTTTGGTAAAGTACGTTCTACTCCATTAAAAAAACGACTTTTAAAAAGCCACCGAGCAAAGAATCCATCTCTAGACAGGTTTTTGTCCCCTCTTTCACCACCACGGTGAGCAAAGTGTCGCAGGCTGAAGCGTGAGTACTGCCCGGGAGTTACGGGGACAAGGGTCTCGTAAGACAGTGAAAGTAGTCAACCGACGACCGGAGTGAAGGAGACCCTGAGCCTAAATGTCTCACCCCAGTTTACAAACCAGCAGTCTGATAAAACCAGGGCTTGGCAGGAGGTAATCTTTACAATGGACATTTTCCAAAATCCCAGACAGAAGAAATATCAACTGCAATAAATAAGCGGGCGACCGTGCCTTTGGGCCCCGGGACGGATGAAGCGTCTTTTACCTGGGTTCGCTCCAGGGCCGTGCCCGCCTCGGGGGCACAAAACGCGAGAAGCCCGGGAGCCGCGAACACGACCCGCGCCCGCGGCGCTCCCCCCTCCCCGCCAGGCCCCGGCAGCGAGGCTGCGC
>NC_043707.1:140807143-140830893 GCF_006229205.1 Suricata suricatta | reverse complement strand
CGAAGGAGGCGCCCGCGACCGGCCGGAAGCGACGCGCCGGAAGTGGCGCTCCCAGAGCCGCCAGCGGCCCCTGTGGCCCCGCGACCCGCGCTCCTCGAGGTCCTGTCCCCGGGGCTTCCCTGCCGCCACCTCGGAACTGGGAACGCGGTCGCGCTGCTGGGTGACGGCGACCCCCAAGCATTGTCTTAGTCCGGACCCTACCATGGTGGCCCAGGCGGGAGGGGGCGTGACGAGTGACGGCATCCCCAGCCTTTTGTCCTAGTCTGGACCGTACCACGGCAGCCCAGGCTAGGGGAGGTTTATCGAGCGTCAGCGTCCCCCGTCCGGACCGCACGACTACGGCCCAGTTGGGGGGGGGGGGGTATGTTGGGCGTCAGCGGTCCCCGCCCACCGTCCTTGTCTGGGCCTTACCACCTCGGCCCTGATTGCGGGGGTCTGTTAGTCGTCGTTTCCCCCCCCTCCCGCCCCATTGTTCTGGTCCGGGCCGTACCACCGCGGCCCAGATGGGGAGGTTGAATGTTGGGCCTCGGCGTCCGTCCTCCACCCCTTTGTTCTGCCCGGACCGTATTCCCAAAGCCGGGTATGTGAGGGCGAATGTTCTGGTCCGGATCGTACGTACGCGGCCCAGGTGTGTGTGTGGGGAGAGGGGCAACGTTGGACTCTAGTGTCCCCTCCGCCATTGTCCTGGTCCGGACCGTACCACCGCGACCCAGGTGGGGGGTTTGTCTCCCCCCATTGTTCTGGTCCGGGACGTACCGCCACGGCCCAGGTTGGGGATGTGCCGTGGGGTCCCGTTAGTTAGGAGGACCTGGCCTTTGATTTCCCATGGGGGCGGCTGATCAGGTTTTGATTTGGAGGGACCGCAAATTCAGTCCAAGCTGGCCAGCTTTAGAAGAGGAAGACGAAGGGAGCGTATTGGCTGGTGGAACTAGCAGCCCCGAGGCCTCTGGCGCAGCTGGGTCCCGAGGCCGTGTGTGGAGGTGCTGGGCTGCACCTGGAAGGCTGCACCTGTGCCTGCCCACATAATTTACATAATTTTCTGGAGCGAGGTTGTGGCTAACGGGCTCTCCTTCAAGATGACTCTTGTTAGGTTCACCTTTATGTATGTATGTATGTAACGTATGTATTTATAGAGTGAACACAGCTGGGGAGGCAGAGAGAGAGAGAAAGAGAATCCCAAGCAGGCTTGATGCCCCGCACAGAGCCTGATGTGGGACTCAAACCCAAGAATCCTAAGACCATGACCTGGGCCTGAATCAAGAGTAAGATGCTCAATTGTCTGAACCACCTATCCTAACTTACTTTTTTTTTTAAGTAATTTTCTCATTTTTAAAAACTTTATTTATTTGAGAGAGAATCCCAAGCAAGATCCCAACGTGGGATCATGATCCAAGCTGAAACCAAGAGTCAGATGCTTAATCAACTGAACCATCCATGTGCTCTCTCCAACTTACTTCTCTTTACTGTGCTTTAAAATTAGTATATTCAGGGGGCGCCTGGATGGCTCAGTTAAGCATTTGGCTATTGACTTCAGCTCAGGTTATGATCTCCTGGTTCCTGAGTTTGAGCCCCACATCAGGCTCCATGCTATCAGCTTGGGATTCTCTCTCCTCTTTCTTTGCACCTCCCCTGCTCATGGTCTCTCTCAAAATAAATAAAATTAAAAAAAAATTTTTTTAAATGTTTGCTTATTTTTGAGAGAGTAGGAGCAGGGAAAAGGCAGAGAGAGCGAGCGAGCGAGCGAGAGAGACACACAAACACACAGAGTCCTAAGCAGGCTCCAGCCTCCAGCTGTCAGCACAGTGCCCAACGTGGGGCTCGAACCCACAAACTGCGAGATCATGACCTGATTGGACGTTTAACTGACTCAGCCACCCAGGCGCCTCCCCAAAATAATTCTAAAATTAGTATCTTTTCTCTTTCCGACTAGTTTAGCGGACTGTGCCTGCAGGCCGGGCTTTTCCTGGGTGAGTGTGCAGGGCTGGCTGTGTGGGGCAGGACCTGGCCCAGAGGTGATACACCAAGAAAGCAGAAGCGAGATTCCCGCTGCCCTGCGCGCCCTCCTCAGAACACACGATGGCGCTGCCTTCGTCATCCCAAACTTCTGAACAAAGTTCACATGGTAGGTTTTTCTTGGCACAACCCCCCCTCCGCCCAAGATGCTTGATGACTGCCCAGTGGTCCTGGGTTTGGGTGGTCAGTGAGTCCTTTGTAGCCAAATAATTTCAGATGCAAATTTATAAAAACTCAAAATTTTTACAGCAAAATCTCTTAGGTTTCATGTGGGGAAACAGTTTTGAAACGATGTCGTGTGACTCCGGGGACCCTGCCCTCTTGGGCTTCCAGTCGGTCTCTGAGCAGTGCTGTCGGGCCTCCAGCTGCTGCCTAAGGGAGCCGTGCTCCAAGGACGCCCTCCAGAGTTGGTGTCCCGTCCCTTTCTCTTGGTCCTGTCAACAGTTTGTCCCCAAATAATCAAAGGAAACACTGCTGCCTGTTAATGAGCAGTTTCACCACTGGGCCACGTCACTGGGTCATTCGTGACAAATGCCACAGCTTCTTCCTTTAACTCGATTCCAGGAAGCAGAGTTTTGGGTGAGAAAACACAGACTGACCAGGATGCTCCGTAGTCTGCTTAGCTCAAATGGGGCCATTTAAGTAATGTCTCTGCTAATTTGCACATCCCCGTTTCCAGCACAGATCCCAGTGTAGACAGGAATCAGGACATAGGCCTCGTGAAGGAGATCTGACTGACAAAAGGACTGAAGTCGGGGCTCCCGAGCTCTAGCTGGGGCCTCAGGTGCTCTGCCCAAGCCCTGCCTCCCTCCACAAAGCTGGGGGGGGGGCTCCTGACCTCTATGACCCTTTTTTGAGAACTCTCTCCTCCTTCAGGACTTGGAAGATGATTAAAGGGTGATTTTCTAGCAGTGCCTTGGTGGCTCGGTTGGTTAAGTGTCCACCTTCGGCTCAGGTCATGATCTCACGGTTCATGAGTTCGAGCCCCGCACGGGGCTCTGTGCCGACCGCTCAGAGCCTGAAGCCTGCTTCGGATTCTGTGTCTCCCTCTCTCTCTCTCCTTGCCCCTCCCTTGCTGTCAGAGATCTCTGTCTCTCAAAAATAAACAAACATTTAAAAAAGTTTAAATAAACAGTGGTTTTCTAGGAAGCAGGAAGGCACGTGTCCGCACGAGCGCTGCTCCACCACCGTCCTGCCCCGCCCCGGGCAGCGTGGCTTCTCTGCATGCGCCGCCTCCTGGCCTCCCAGCTGTCCTCCCGCTCACTGGGCCCCGTCTGGGGCCAGGCCCTGGTCTGCCGGGCGCACCCGCAGGCCCGCAGGAGCCGTCTTCCCAGGTGCCAGGACAGCAGGAAGTGCAGACGCGGGCCCAGAAACCCCAGAAGCCCGGAGAATAGGGCCTGCGTCCCATTCATGAGGTAGGAAAAAGGATGAGGACCCCTCTTCTGTGCCACCAGGTCCCCTGCCAAGATGGCTAGGAGGCACTGACCAGCAGCTGGTTTGGGAAAACAGCCCCTGTCCCCAAACCAGGGATGGGAGCCCTTTGGGTGTCCCTTCCCACACCCTACAGGATGCGCCCTGTCCTGGGCTGACTCCACCTCACCCCCTACCTTGGCCTCGTCCCAGTGGGGGCACCTGCAGCCTCTGTCCCTGGGGCTCAGTCTCTGGGATCCATGGGGTTAAAGGTCATGGAAACGAAACCACAGGGTTAGGGGGTAGCCCCCTTGCTATGTCAGGCCAGCGTCTGGTGAGCAAGGGGCCACGCTTGTCCTCACTGTGCTCACAGGAAGCCATGGGCTGAGGTCAAGGCCCGCCTTTGTCCTCTGTGCTTCTGGGGGGGGAAGGCCAGCCCTGAGCAGAGGCCTCCATGGGAGGGGCGCTGGCCGAAGGGTCTGCACGACACCCCTCTCTCCCCGGCCCCACCCCAGCTCTTCCCACCAGATCCTCAGTGTTTCCATGATTCTGAAAAGCACCCAAGCTCTGGCCTAGATCTTTCTGAAGGTGAATGTGGCAGAAGTGGCTGCGCTCCTCCATGTGGTGACTGCGTTTCCTTCCTCCTCTCATGTCCTGCCACCCCCCCCACCCTCTATGCTCCTCCAAATGGTCCCCACCGACCAGGCCCCCCTCACCCCCAGACAGATTTGCTGGTTCCTGGAACCTGGTGGCTCCCGGGTGGGGGGGACCGCTGCTCTTGGGGACAGCACTGCTGTGACATGGCCTGTGGCCCGGCTGGGAGCGGGGAGGCCCGGGGCGGGGTCTGATCTTGTGCTCCTCCCAGAGCAGCCAGCAAAGGCCGGAAGAGGTTTCCAAGGCTACGGCCCTGAAGACTGGATGCCTGTGGTGGCCTGAGCCCTGAGCCCACAGAAGGGGCACACAGCACGGTCAGGATGTCCTGGGGCACCTGGCCTGTGGCCTCTGTGCCCCCCACCCAACTTTCCCCAAAGCAGAAAGGTCCAAGGCTCAGAGGTCACCAGCCGTAATTGAAACGTGTGGCCTTGAGGGCAGAACCAGTGCCCACCTGTGAGCCATTGCTTCTGGCCAGCTGGCTCTGGCCCGTGCCCTCAAAGGCCTCCTGCCACCTGAGGGGACAAGGCCCAGCCTGGGGTCCACACACACTGCTGGCTTGAAGCCACCTCTGGGCCCCCGAGCAGTCAGGCGACGTGCCCCTGCGTGTGCAGCAGAGTCCCGGGTCCGGGTGGGGGGCTGATGCTCCAGCATCCGCTCCGGGCCTTGGGCCCGTGCCGACGGCGGGGGGCACCCCGCGGCCAGCACACGGGGCTGCCCACGAGGCGGAGGCCAGCGGCAAGGCTGAGGGGGCACAAGGGGTGGGCTTCAAGGTGGAGGCTGCCTGGGCAGGCCCCCGTCTCTCCGTGCTCCCCCCGTGCTGTCTCTGCACTGGCTACAAAGACCAAAATAAAATTTCAACTCAATCCAGCTTTTTAAACAAGTCTGTTTATTGAAAGAATCTGAAAATAGTAATAAGGCTTTGGACAACATTTAACAAATTTTCAAGATATTAACAATATGAAACATTAAGAATTTACTTCAAAAAAATCCAGGTTTTCTAGATCATTCCAAATCATGCTCCTTTCAGACTTGCTTTTTCTTTTCTTTTTTTTTTTTTTTTTTGTCTAAACGAATGACCTGAATTCCAAACACCACTCTCTTTTCAACCTAAAGTGGGGGTTTGGTTCGGCCCCTTCTCTGCCCCAGGGAGGCGGGCGGCGGCGGGGAGGGCCCCCACCTCCCAGCACCAGATGCCGAGGCGCGGACCTAGGAGACGCCGCTCAGGCTGCACAGCCTGCCGTGCGGAGGCCCCTGGCTGGGAGGGTGACAGCGGGCATGGCCCCGGAGCCTTTCTAGAAAGCTCTAGAATGAGGCACATGACCCTCCCAGGGAGCAAGGCACAGCCCTGTCCCTTCTGTTCTTGCCACCTTACCAGACTGAACACACAGCTCAGAGAGAAATCACTCAGAGACAGAGGCGGAGCCCGCGCGCAGGCCCGGCGCCCCGAGGGGCCGCTGGAACGCTGGCAGCTTCCCCGCGAGCCCAAGACCCACAGGGAGAAGCAAGAGCCGAACGGGCACAGGAGGTCCCGCCACCTCCTTCCTCGCTGACCGGCGGCGCCCTGAGGGAGAAGCGCCCTTCGCTCCTGGACCGTCACCTCTACGGTGACGATGCTAAACACAGTGGTCCCAGCAACGGCGTCACACAGAACACATGTAAACAGCGGAACGAGTCCCCTTCCTTCTGAAATCTTCAGTGTGTGCAAGAAAATCAGTACGCAGCAGTTCAGAAAGCTTAAAATAATCTCTGCGGAGTAGACACAGGATTTCAAATCCCTTCCGGGGGGAATGTGTGGGTCGTGGGGCCACAGCGCGGGGCCTTGCCGCCACCTGTCACTCCACGACGGGGCGGAGAGGGCGGCTGGCGGCCGGGCCGAGGTGCGGGAGGGTGAGGGGACCCTCCGCTCCTCAGCCGGTCAAATGTCAAACCGCTCTCTGCAGAAGCGTCCGCTCCGAGTCCTTCCGGCGGAAAAGGTGCAAGATTTAAGGGAGGGAAATCGTAGTAGCTTCAAGTGAGGTTTTGGCTACGAGACATTTATTTTCGACACAGACAGACAGATCCATCCATTCCTATCCCCTCGGAATTTCAACAGACTGATTTGAGCACAGGTTTCCCGACGAGAAAGTACAAACAGCACAAGCAGCCGGGCGTCCCTGCCCCGGGCGCCAGGCTCTGCCCGACAGCAGGGGAGCGTGGCGTCTGCCTCAGAGTCCCCGCCATCACTTTTCTTGTTTTTAAATGCAAAAAGAAGTCAGATTTAAAATATTAAAAACAGCTGATCTGGTCGACAAAAGGCAGATCGCGGCTGCTCCTCTGGCTACAAACGAAAGCGCCTGACTCGGGGCACGGGACGCGGGACGCCTGTGCGGGGCGCACAGCAGTCCCCGGAGGGCGAGTGGCAAAGCAGCGCTGGGACTCAGTCCGGGACGGCGGGGACTCCGGCCTAGCCCTCCTCCCCCGCCGCCGCCTCCGCCTCCGCCTCCTCCTCCGCCTCCTCCTCGTCCTCGTCCTCGTCCTCCGGGAAGTGAGCCTGCTTCTTGCGCACGTTCCAGTGCAGACACTGCGCCAGGCTCTGGAACCAGTCACTCACAGGGTCTCGGACGCAGATGGAGGGAAGCGGGTAGCAAGAGGTAGTGATGCTGATGCTGAGTGGGGGAGGGGAGGGGAGGGGGAGGTACCGACAGGTGAGCCCACACCCCGCCCCGAGGGCACGGTGGGGGGGGGGCGGGCCTCGGCCGAGCACCAGGGGGGGCAGGCCACACCCCCCAGGGACAGCAGGCTGCGGGGCCACGCCCGCACCCACCTCGGCTCTCCCCAAGGCGCACACACCTGTCTCCATGGCGGATCTCCTGCCTCTTCCGGCCGTCAAAGGACACCCACGCAGTGTTCCTTGCTTCCGGTGACAGCATGATCTAAAAGGGTTAAGCAGGCAGGTGGGTGTGGACTCAGGAGTGCAGCTGAGCCCCTTGACCCCCACCCTCAGAGGGCAGCGCTGGCCAGTAGGAACCACGAAGGTGTCCACAGCACCCACACTGTGCCAGGGCCAGTCCCGGGCCCTGAGGCATTAGCGTAAGTCTTGCCGACTGGCCCACCACTGACCATCCACCCAGGGTTAGGGACGTTGGCCAGGGGTCTGGATCCAGTCCTCCCTCTCTGTGACCTGCAGACAGGACCCTGTGCACGGGGGCTCACAGCCAGGGCACACCGGCCTGGGCCGGACCAAAGGAGGGAGTGTGAGGCAGGCAGAGAGCGGGGAGGGGCGAGAGGTGGCGGGTGTCCTCCGCACACACCAGGCCCGAGGCCTCCATCCTCACCCCGCCCCTACCCAGCAGGGCCCATCTCTAACCCTCCAGGGCCCACAGCCCGGCTCTCAGCGCTGCCCCTGCCAACTAGACAGACAAGGAGGAGAGTGAAGCCCCGTTACCGCGCCCAGCCGGGGGGGGGGGGGTGCCCACGGCCCGGCACGTGGTCAGCGTCGCAGGTTCCAGACAAGAGCTCAAGCCAGAAAGGGTGGAGGGTGGACTCTGACCTTCAGCTCGACCCCCGCGGGGACCACGATGGGCCGGAATGACAGCGAGTGGGGGCAGATGGGCGTGATCATGATGGCCGGCACGTTGGGGTGGATCATGGAGGCCCCGGCGGCGGCTGCATACGCCGTGCTGCCCGTTGGGGTGGAGACGATCACCCCTGGTGGACAGGCCGCAGGGTCACTCTCCGTGGGCTCCTGCCCGCCCCGCCCCACGGGGGCCCAGGTGCCCACCTACCGTCCCCCTGCACCGTGGTGATGAGGTGCCCGTCCAGGTAGACGTCCACGTTGGACAGGTAGGAGGAGGGGCCTCTGTCGATCACCACCTCATTCAGGACCTGTGGGGACGAGGTCACCGCACGCTGGGAGAGGCCGGCGGGGCCACCCTGGGTGGTCCCGAGGTCAGGCTCCCCCCCCCACCCTGGGCTTAGCCCAGGGTCCTCCCACACTGTGCCTTCTCCTGAGGCCACGTGACAGGCGGGGCAAGGCCCGGAGTCCGGCAGGGCTGCACGGCCACAGACCTGGTACTGCATGACCCGCTTCCCAACCTCCGCGTCCAGGTCGGCGGCCAGCACTCCGTTCTGGCTGAGCCCATTGGGGATGGCCATCTTCTTGCCCCTGAGCTCCTTCACGACTTTGACCTTCAGCCGGCTCCGAAGAACAACCGCAGCATTGCCTGCGGGAGCGGCGGACGGGTGGTGAGGCCGCAGGAGGCAGAGGCCCCGCCCCCCGCCCTCGGGGAGGGTCCCTTCGCGCCACCGGGCCGCACCGGCAGCTTCACGCTGGGGCCTCAGCTTCTCATCGTTAGGAAGAAATGTCTGAACTACGCAAAAATTTCAAATCTCCAAATCTTGAAACACTCAAGAACTGTTGCTCTATGCATCGTTACAAATCCCAAACACGAAGTGAGCAGACAACCCCATATTCACAGCTGCGTGCAGGTTCCAGAACATTCTCACTTACCCTGTATCACCTGAGTGACTTGCGACTGAAAGTTCTCAAAGTTGAAGGGGGTCAGGAAGCCCAGGGAACCCAGGTGGAACGCCATGACCGGAGGCACGCTGCCCTGTGAGCCAGCGAGGCGGGGTGGTCAGCGGGCCGATCGGCTCGGAGGCCGCCGAGGTGACCCCAGCAGCGACGGACCTGCCCCCAACCGCCCCCGGGAGGGGACAGGCACGTGCGTGCACGGTCGGTGCTGATTTGGAGGGACCACGCGGGAGGCCAGCGGGCAGGTGGGAGGCCGGGAGGAGCCGGGGAGGGCGGCGCAGAGGCCCCGCCGGAGCCGTAGGTCCGGCCGGAGGAGAGGTGTCGTGTGCCATTACTTGCAAACCTGCTCTTCTGCCAAATAACCCAACTGACGGGGCTCAGCGGTAAGCGTCCGACTTCGGCTCAGGTCGTGATCTCAAGGTTCATGAGTTCAAGTCCCGCATCAGGCTCTGTGCCAGCAGCTCAAAGCCTGGAGCCTGTCTTCAGATTCTGTGTCTCCCTCTCTCTCTGCCTCTCCCCCACTTCCTCACTCACACTCTCTCTCTCTCTCTCTCTCTCTCAAAAATAAACATAAAAAAAACCCAACAAATAAGCCGCGATGTACAGGAATGGTGGGAAACCCTCACCGAGAAAGCACCTCTATACACAACACGGACCAGAGCCGCCTGGAAACCTCACCTGGAAAAGGGAGGAGGCGTAAAGCAGGGTCCCATCCCCTCCCAAGCAGATGATGAAGTCGATCTGATTGGAAATGTCGTCATAATCTGGAAAACAGAACAACAAACACAAGAAAAGGAGTCACAGCCGCCGGCCGCAACGCCCCACAGGGCCCAGCTGCCCACGCTGGGAGCTTCCGCCAGGTCCAGAGCAATGATGCCAATAAGCCTCGTGACAGAGCCGAGCACAGACCCACCTTCTCTGAAGGTGCAGAATTTCTTCTTCACTGGTCCAAAGTGGTCATCGCTCACTATGGCAGGGTCTTCTAGAACTTTCTTCTCCACATACACAATCATGTTATTCTCCTGGAAGGGAGACCAGCACGTCAGCTCGGCCAACAAGACCCAGTTCAAGTCACGCTGCTCTTCCGTAGAGCCTCCTTTTAAACCTTAGCAATTTATTTTTTTTAATTTATTTATTTAGGGCTGCCTGGGTGGCTCAGTCAGGTAAGTGTCCGACTTTAGCTCAGGTCATGATCTTCTGCTTCGGAGTCTGTGTCTCCCTCTTTCTGCCCCCCACCCTGTTCATACACTCTCTCTCAAAAGTGAATAAACATTAAAAAAATGTAAACCATACCTTTTTATAAAAAAAAAATAAAGTTATTTATTTAAATTAAAGTTAGTTAACACGGTGTAGCACTGGTTTCAGGAGCAGGCCTCAGCACTTTATGATGAAGGGAGAAAATGGCTCCTGAGTTCTGGCAGCAGATCGCCCGGACCTGCTCGTCCAGATTCCCCTCTCTCGGGAGGTGCTGTGACACCTGCCTAGAGAAGTCACTTTCCTGAAAGGGGCCTCTGACTTCGCCAGCTCTGGGATCCGAGACCCGGCACCCGGGCAGGAAGCCAGCCCCGCCTGTGGCCCCGATGAGCACAGAGCCTTGGCAGGCACGTTTCCCAAACCTCCGGCCTGGAACCCAGCCAACGACAACGGAGTGGGGGTGCAGAGGGGAGTCCCGGGCGCACCCCAGCCGGCCCACTCGCCTCCATCAGGTACACGCAGAGCTCCTTGAAGGGCTGCAGCAGGCTGGCGTCCCGGATCTTCTTGATGACAAGAACACTCTTTGGGGACTTGTTCCACGTCAGCCGCTGGCTGGCAGGGTCCTGGATGTGCCTGGGGGGGAGGGCAGCGTTCGGGCAGGCGCCCGGCCTCCGCGGACGCAGGTCTCTCCCGGGGCCCGAGCCCCTGGAACACTCCCAGGCTGCGCTTCCCCAGCTGCTCGGCCCGTCGGCGGCCCCCCACCCCCGGGGGGCCCTTGCTGCCCGTGGCGCCCACGACCCGCCCGCGCAGCCCTGGCCTTCATGTGCACCTGCCCGAGTGTCTGCAATGAGGCTCCTCGGTGGCTCCAGGCGGAGCTGCTCTTTGCCCCACGCCCTCCCTGCACCCAGAGGAGGACGGCAGGCGTCCCACCAACACCCACTCCAGCCAACTGGAGACTCTGTTCCCAGGGACCACTGAAGACCCCCTCGGGACGCAGCCGTCCTGCCTTGTGTATGGGACTTGGGTGGGGGGGATATGGTCCCATACCTACACCATGGCACAAACAACTCAGGTGACCCTTAACTTTTCCAATTAAAACTCACACCGTTAAGAAGTGCATGGCAGGGGCGCCTGGGGAGCGTGGTCGGTTGAGCGCCCAGCTCGTGGTTTTGGCTTAGGTTGTGATCTCACGGTTTCATGGGTTTGAGCCCGAGTCTGGCTCCATGCTGGCAGTGCGGAGCCTGGTTGAGAATGACTCTTTCCCCCTCTCTTTCTGACTCTCCTCTACTCTCTCTCTCTCTCCTCAAAAATAAATTTAAAAAGAGGTGGGTGGCAGGATTTTAGGGCAAACTGCTCCCCGTGACCACCGTGGTGACACGCGTCATTACAGCCTCGTCCAAACCACAGAGGGCACAGCAGCGAGTGACCCTCTGCAGACCGGGCACCCTGAAGGTGGTGCCACGTCCCCGTCCTTCCTCCACCCCGCAGAAGGCCCCTGGCGGGGGGGGGGGCACGCGGGAAATCTCTACAGCTGTGCCTCAATTTCCTGTGAACTGAAAACTGCCCCATTAATAGGGTGTAGTATTTTTTTTTCCTTTGGGGGGAGAGAAAGCGAGAGAGCGAGAGAGAGCGAGAGAGAGAGAGAGAGAGAGAGAGAGAGAGAGAGAATAAATCCCAAGCAGGCTCCGTGCTCAGCACACAGCCCGACAGGGGGCTCAACCCCACAACCCGAACTGATGTCAAGAGTTAGGTGCGCAACCGACTAAGCCATCCAGGCGGCCCAGGGTTTAATTTTTTTTTAATGTTTATTTTTGAACTAGAAAGAATGTGAGTGGAGAAGGGACAGAGAGAGACAGAGGATCAGAAGCGGGCTCTGTCCTGACAGCAGAGAGCCTGACGTGGGGCTCAAACTCACAAACTGCAAGATCATGACCTGAGCCGAAGCGGATGCTCAACCGACTGAGCCGCCCAGGCGCCCCAGGGTCTAATTTTTTAAAAAGCTCGCAAGCACTCTGCCCTCACTGGTCACAGCCCGCTGCAGGGGCGCGGGGAGGCCGGGCGCACCGCGGTGCTCGGGCAGCGGCTCCGCGCTGAGGGCACGCGCCCCTTGGGAGGCAGCGCGCCCAGTGGGGGCCCGCACACTGTGTAAAGCCCGGCAAGCACCCACCCGCGCCCGCCCAGAACCGCTGGGACTCACGCGGGAAAGGAAGTGCCCGGGAGTGCGGACAGGCGCGTCACTCCCCTCGGCCGGGTGGCAAAGTCCTCACAGCCGCGGCGCCTGCTGGCAGAAAGACTGCCCCTTCCCACCAAGCCCCCAACTTAGACACCTGCTCCAAGTCGTGCCTTGAGGGCAGGGGCTTCCCTTGGAAACTTCACAGCCCCCCAAACACCTCCAAAACTGTGACACAGACCAGCAATACAAGAGGTGAGGTGTCCGACCTCACCCAGTTACTGACTGGCCATCACTCACCCTTTCCAGGCGCTTCTGCAAGGGGAGGGGCGGCTCACGCCACCCTCTACGAGCCCCATCGCCGGCCCGGGTCACACGCGTGGCTCACAGGCAGGGCACCCGCTGCTCTGCGCGCAGCGCTTCGCTCCCGCTTGGCCAACGACACGAGTGTGAGGACCACCGGCCCCCAGGCCTCCCCCCGCTGCACATCCACTCTGTAAACCCAACTCCTGCAGGCTTAGCGCCGACAGCCAGACGCTCTGAGAGGGACTTCTGAGAGGCTGCGTGAAACAACTAAGGCAAAACGGCTCCCTAAAGTTAAAAATCAAACAAATCTTAATCTTTTCACTGTTCACCCGATCCTCTTGGCCAATCACCTATCTATAACAAAAAGTCGTTGGTACCACTTCCAACCCCGAAGAAGCCGGAGCGGAGGGGCCCTGCTCCCCACTAAGCCGCCCAGCGGGGCGCAGCTGCCCTCGGAGGCCCTCACCGCTGACCCAGGCGGGCACGGCCCTCGGCCCCCGCACAGGCCTGGCCGCCGCTTCCTGCTGCGTCACCTGCAAGGCGGGGCGCCGGCCCTTCCCAGGCAGGCGGGCTGTGGGTGTGGGGCGGGAGTCGAGGGCACCCAACGGCTCCCAGGAGCGATCTGAACTGTGGCCAAGGGCGGTCAGGCACCGAGAACTCCACAGGTTTCAACATACGAGAAAACGCACACACGCCCACTGTGAAATTTCAGACAATAACACAGGAAGTAGAACTTCTTTGTGATCAAGCCCTCTACCTTGCTTTCGCGCGTTAGGGAAGACATCAGTGGAGGACACGCAGAGCCCGGCCCCAGCCAGGCGCAGCAGGCCCACCAGGCCATGCTGGGCAATGGGCTAGAAAGGGAAGAGAAGGCTGCGCGCTCCTCCAGCCCAGCCCGGAGCGCCCGGGGCCGTGCCGGGCTCTCTGCCCCTCTGCTTCAGGGACCCCACCACGCCGCCTCATCTGACCTGGCGGAGGTCCCCATGGCCAACACGCACACCTCCCACCGTGGGGAGGACTGTGGCTTGACTGGGAGTAAATGATGGATAATCAAGGCTAGACGGTGAGAGGCCACTCGTGGTGGCACTTGGGCCCCGATGAGTGACAAGGTGAGAACAGCTCTGCCAAGACGGGTATGTGCAAGAGAGGCCCTCAGGCAGTGAAAGGCCAAGGCAGGGCCGGACTGGCCCAGAGCGAACAGGAGGCACGGAGCACAGGGCACGGGCGGGGGCGGAGCGGCAGCAGGGGCTCTGGGTTTGGGGGCGCTCTGCTGGGCCCCGCTGCCCATGTGGCTGCTGCACAGAGCAGGCTGCGGGGGGATTCGGGGGGCCGTGGCAGACGGGCAGGGGTCGGCCTCCTGGGCTGGGCAGCAGTCACCACACGGCCGTGGAAAGCAGAGACCCCAAGGCCTCATTCCAGCGCCAGGCTTGCCCCTCGGGAGCCCAGAAGAGGCAGGGCAGCCAGGACACTGGGATTCACAAGACATCCCAGTTCGCACAGCAATTCCCCAGGAAGCCTGGAGGCGGCTGACCGCCTGGAACCAGTTCAGAAGGGCCGTGACCCGAGAGCTGGGGTCCCCATCGCTGGGGCTCCTCGCGAGAGCCAAGACCCCAGACCCGCCAGCCGTGGGAGCACACCTGAGCCCACGGGCCTCGCCCCGTGTAAAATGTGGGATCACCGAGCTCGCCCTGAAGGAGGGGGTCCTGCCGGGGGCTCCTCGAGAGGCCTGGACCGCAGGGATGCTGGGGAGCTGGTCGCAAGGCGCCAGGGTCAGTGTGGGATGGACTTCTGACAGCAGAAACATCGGTAATGAGGCACAAGCCACAGCCGGACCGTCACCCAGAGCCCCACACACAGCTCTCGCCCCTCTGGAGCCCCCAAGTACTAGACGGGAGGAGCCAGAATCCCACTGGGAGTCTAGACAAATAACCTCGATTGCTTAGTTTTTGTGGTTTCTCATCCGGGCACCTCACGGCCACAGAGGACGCCCTGGAGTCCGGGCCTCGGCCCTCATGGAGAGCCCGGGAACAGCCGCACCCGGATGGTGGGGCGTCTCTCAAAAGTGAACACAGGGCTCTGAAAGCTCCAGCTGATGTCTCTGTATTTTAAGAATAATCAGGGGTACCCGGGTGGCTCAGGTGGTTGAGTGACGCGATTTCGGCTCAGGTCGTGACCCCAGGGCCAGGAGACGAGCAAGCCCGATTGAGATCCTCCCCCCGGTCCCTCCCCTGCTCACACGTGCACGGTCCCTCAAAGGAAAAAAAAAGAAGAGAAAAAAGGATAATTAAAGAAGCGTGTCCTACTCAGCCAGTATGTTGTGTGAAATATACCAGTCTCCTCCCAGACTTTTTACTGCAGAAAACAAAACCGTTAACTCTGAAGGTCACAGCGGAAGCCCATCGGGCCTGCGGTGCCTGAGCAGCGAGCCGGCCGGACCGCGGCCCCGGCCTCCAGGGCAGGTGGGCCCCCTTGTGTCGGGGCCGTGGCCCCTGCTGGCGCGTCAGGTGGCTCTGTCACTTGTCCCCAGCACGCGCCCCCGTGACTCACATGATGGTCTGGGGGTTCTGCAGGACGCAGGCCTTTGGTCCAAACGTGGTCACCGGGCAGGGCCCGTGCAGAGAGCGAGTCCTCCTGTGTGGAGAGGGGACACGGCAGGTGAGCAGACCTCAGCACAGATACGAGGCCCTCGGGAGGCCCTGCGCTGCGTCCCTTGCCCAGGGTCCCCACACTCCGTAGCATCAGCACTCAGGGAGCCTTGGGGGCACACCGGGAGCACTCCTTAGGAAAAGGACCCCAAACCATGGCAGGTGCCCAGGCCCCGCCCCAGAGGAATGGGAGGCACCCTCTGGGGACAGGCCTGGAATCGGCAGCAGCCTCTCTCACCAAGTCTGTCTGAGGGCAGGTCCTCGGGCTACCCTTGGGAATCAAGACCCGAGAGGCCCTCCTTATCTAGATCAAATTCTAACAAAAATGCTCACACGGTGGTAGAGTCGGCAAGGACGCTACCTGAATGCCCTGAGTTGTCCAGGAGGCGTGAAGAGCGCCTCAACCAAGTCACAGCACCCACAGGGGCCACGGCCAGCACACTGCCACTTGGCTGCCCTCCGTCTCTCCCTGTCTCTGGGGGTCCAGCGCCCAGCCTGGCAAGGGCTCGAGGGAGCGAGGACACCCCAACAGGGGCAGGCCAGCGGGCCCACGAGAGTGCAAGGAGCCGGCCGTGGGAACCCCACAGGGAAGCGCAGGCCGTGGTGGTCTCACTCTGTGAGTGTTTACATTTAATGTTTGCTTCTCAAGACCTGGGATGACTGGGCACATTCCTCTCTCCTTCTTCCGCCAACACCCTCGGGCAGAGGCCACCCTTGGCCTCTGTCACTGCACCAAGCTCTGCGGTCTCGGAACGAGGAAGGGTGTGGGCCGAGCCCCACAAAACCAACACAGTCCTGCCGGGAACACGAAACCCCCACGCTGCGTGCAGCAGCCGGGAGGCAGACCGACGACACCCGGGCCAAGGCCAAGGCCACGGTGCAGCGCCGTGGCCGCCTCCCCCACTCGTGTGAGCTAGAGCTTTCCACACAGAAGCCCGGGTCGGCACTGGGCACCGACGAGACCAGGGCGCTGCGGGCCCGTCCCCTCTCCTGAGAGAACTACATGCTTTTTACTACAATCTCCCCCTTGCCTCTTGCGTCTCCCTAGAACTCGCCCCGTTTACTGTTCCAGAAGCCAGGGCGACACCCACAGGTGCTGCTGCAATGCCGCCAGGTGCTTGTCACCTAAGCACCTGCTGACCGCGCCTGCAGGCACCCCTCCGCCCCCTGGACGCCCAGAGTTAGCGTGGGCACTGGCTGATACAGCAGAAAGGGACAGTCACCCTGTGCTGTGCCCTGCTCGTGGGACCCAGCCCCACCCCCTCCCCATCGTCTGCACCCACATGTCAGCCAGGGCCTACCCGCCCCGGCACCCACTCCCTCAAGGCACCCCGGTCACGGTGTTAGAGTGTGCGGGTGAGGGTGGTGGCCGCGAGGGGCCCTCGTACCTGAACTCTTTGGTGCTCGCCAGGGCGGGCGAGGCCGACAGGCTGCGGGACTTGGCCCGGCCCCGGGTGGGGAGGCTGGGTCCCCAGGCCTCGTCCCCATGGCACGCGGAGCAGCGGTACGAGGCCGAGTCTGCGCCTGGCGCCTTGCTCACGCGGACTTTCTCTGGTTCCGTTTCCATGGTCGGTAAATGAGGATTTCGATCGAAAAGACACCGATGCCTTAAGAAAACAAAGTCAGTGAACACAGATGTACAAGAACCCGTACACACACGTGCATGCACCCATCATATCGGGGGACAAATGGCTCAAGTCCCTCGTGCCAGAGGACTTGAGAGTCTCTTTCTATCCCAGAGGTAGTTAAGAATTCAGGAAACTGCCTGTGGCTTTTAGTGAATCTGGAGGAGCCGAAGGTCAAAGAACAGGGAAGAACGGCCTGCTGGGGCCGGGCCAGGCTTCCTGCACAGGCGAGGCCAAGGGCCGGCGGCGGCGGGGAGCAGCCCCAGGCGGGGGGTCAGCGCGTTACTAAGCGGGGAGCCGCAGGTGCCCGGCGGTGCATGCCCCTCCCGCGGTGCGCAGAAGCGCGTGGACGCCCTCAGGGAGCCCGGCCGGAAGACACACGTTGGGCCCCGGGCCCCACACACAATCCTGGATTTTCAATCCAGCACCAATAAACCATTTTCCAAACAAATCTATTTTAGTTTTCTTTTAATAGCTTTTTAAAATGTTTATTTATTGTTTTTGAGAGACAAAGAACATGAGCAGGGGGAGGGACAGAGAGAGAGAGAGGAGAGAGAGAATCGAGAACCCCAAGCAGGCTCCGTGCTCCTAGCCTGACATGGGACTTGAACTCACGAACTGTGAGATCACGACCTGAGCCAAAGTCGGATGCTTCACCAACTGAGCCACCCAGGCGCCCCTGACCGATTTTAGTCTTAAATAAAACTCACTAGTGAAGGCCGAGAGCCTTACCTTCTGACCATAGTGCAGTCAGATCAGGAAAAGACAACCAAGCAGGAACAAAGGAAACGACCCTGCAGGACACGTCCGAGCCTCCTCCTAACCAGCTCACGGGTCAGACTGTGCCTCAAACCAACTTTGCGACGCCGTGAAACGACAAGCCACAGTCGAGGCTGCCCCAGTGAGCTGCGCTCAAGTTTCTGAGGATGAAGAGGAGTGCGCCGAGACTTTATAAAGCCAGAAACGGAACAAAACAGACCCCGAGAGAGGCAGAAGAGGTGACAAAAGCAGAGGCAGAGGTCGGCACGCTGGATGACGGAGCAGGACGGGCAGAGCTGAGGGAAGGGAGGACGGCGGAAGCAGGGCAGACCGAGGGACCGAACAGGCGCTCAGCTCTGAAAGCCGCTTGGCGGGCCGCGGGGCGGCGGGTCCCCGGAGGAGAGCGGGCGGGACAGGCTGCTGGAGACGGGAGACCCCTGCAGGGGGCACCCCGGGTGGAACCCAGCGGCGCGCCCGGCCACACTGCCCGCTGCACAGGGACAGGCAGGGGCTGCCGGAGCAGGGGAGCTCAGGGACGGGGGACAGGCCCGGGCCTCCCCGCACTCGCGCCCTGGCCGCACCTCACTCCCAAGCCAGACTGAAGGCGCCAGTGCTTGCGGCTGTCTTTTCCAGCAGAGCCCATGCGGCGTGGAGCCCAGCTCGGGGGGTTGAACTCACGACCTTGAGATCAAGACCTGAGCTGAGATCAAGAGTCAGACGCTTAACCTGGGTGCCCCGAAAGGCATCCGTTGTTTTTTTTCTTTAATGTTTATTTATCCTGAGACAGAGCGTGCCTAGGGGGCAGGGCAGAGGACGGGCCGAGAGGACCCCAAGCAGGCCCCACACCGTCCGCGCAGAGCGGGGGAGGGGCCCCAACACACAAGCCTGAGACCATGGCCTGAGCGGAGAGCGGGTGCCCAGCGCCAGCTCGCCTGGTGACTCTAAATCTTAGCTGGAGGGGACCCCACCAGGGGGTGTCAGATTCATGTCCCAGTGGATTAGTATCCTCCGAGCTTGGGAAACACTGACGTTTTGTCCAAATATATGAAAGAGTCTTTAATAAAAACCAAAACTTAGGGGCGCCTGGGTGGCTCAGTCGGTTGAGCATCCAACTTCGGTTTGTGAGTTCGAGCCCCACACTGGGCTCTGCGCTGACAGCCTGGAGCCTGTTTCCGATTTTGTCTCCCTCTCTCTGCCCTTCCCCTTCTCATGATCTGTCTCTCTCTCTCTCTCTCTCTCTCTCTCTCTCAAAAATAAGCAAATGTTAACAAAAATTAAAAACAAAACAAAAAAACCAAGATTTACAAAAGCATGTCTGACATAACCGCTCCTCTCTGACGCTGGACTGCAGGCACAGCCAGTGAGACACGGCAGGAAAATAAAGGAAAAGGCACAGAGGAAAAAGGAGCAGGTGGGCCTGCCGTCAGGGGCGCCCGGCTGGCTCAGTCCGCGGAGCGTGCGACTCTTGATCTTGGGGTCGTAAGTTTGAGCCCCACACTGAGTGCAGACACTGCTTTAAAAAATCGTACTAGCAGATGACATGATCTTCTATGTAGAAAATGATAAGGAAGCTACAAGAAAGGGACCGTATCTAGTAACTGAATCTATCAGCGAGGTCACAGGAGAAAACAATCACCATGTACTTCCGTGTGCTAGCAACAAACACTAAGAAAGCTAAATGTAAAAACACCCTGTACGACAGCACTGAAGTGTAAGATACACGGGGGAAGTTGACCGAAAAGTACAAAACCTACTTCGAGGTGTAAGTCAGGGACGTGACGCACAGCGACCAACGCTTAGCTGGTGAGAGAAGCGCGTGTCTGGCCGCTGCTAAGAGAAGAGAAGCTTAAACGCTGTCATCGCGAGGAGACCGTCTGGAGCCGTGTGCGGCGACGGACGTGAACTGGACCTACCGCGGTGGTGACTTCGCGGCACACAGGCATCGTCGTGCTGCGCGCCTGGAACCGGCTGGTTACATGCCAGTCAGGCCTCCGCGCCCGCTGGGCGTCACGGGCGCTGCAGACGCGGGGATCTGCGGACCGGAGAGGCCGACGTGAAGGTCCGGGTTCTCCTCAAACTGACCGACAGACTCTCCTCAATTCCACACACAAAACCCAGCAGATTCTTCCAAAGAAAATGACAAACTGATCCTAAAACTCAAATGCAAGCGTGGAGGACCAGACCGCACGCGCCCGACTGCACGATCGGCTCCGTGAGCACGCAGCGCGGTCCCCAGAGGCCACACGGACGCCCCGACACAGGGACAACCGGTGGACTTTCTTCTTTCTTTCTCTTTGGTAACCTGTTTACTTATTTGTGATGAAGTGATCTCTGTACCCAACACGGGGCTCAAACTCATGACCCTGAGGTCAAGAGTCTCG
Source organism: Suricata suricatta (assembly GCF_006229205.1). Taxonomy (NCBI): domain Eukaryota; kingdom Metazoa; phylum Chordata; class Mammalia; order Carnivora; family Herpestidae; genus Suricata; species Suricata suricatta. The sequence continues at coordinate 140,811,223 of NC_043707.1, read as the reverse complement.
TGCTCCGCTGGCTCAGCGGCCATCAGTGGACGCTCAACAGAAGGGTCCAGGGGATTCAACGGAGAGAAGATCGTCTTTCCTTCAAACACCCCCAGGAGCACGTGACCGCCAGGCCCCAGCACCACGCACAGCTCATCTCACCGTCCTGGCCTGTACTGCGCTTCACACACGCTGTACTTCTGACAAACCTTAGCTCTGCGGTGACGCTGGGTGACGCTGGGTGACCCCGCGGTGAGCAAGTCTAGCGGCACCACTCTCCACCAGCATCTGCTTACCTCGTGCCAGCCTCCGGGCCACGTTTTGGTAATTCTTGCAATGTCTCAAACTTTTTCACCATGACTATCTGTCACAGTGCTCAGTGATCTGAGATATGACAATTAGAACTCTCTTGGGGCACCGTGACCCTGCGCCCACGTAAAACAGCAAACGTGAGAGGTAAGCGCTGTGCGTGTCCTGCCCGCCCCCCCGTCTCTCTCCGTCTCAGGGCTCCCTGTCCTGAGACACAACAGTGTGGACACTGGGCCAATCAATATCCCCACAATGGCCTCTAGGTATCCAAGCGAAAGAAGAGTCAAATGTCTGTCTGTTTTAAGTAGGCTCCACCCAAAATGGGGTTTGAACTCACAACTCTGAGATCAAGGGTCACAGCCCGCTCAGTGAGGAAGGCGAGAGCTAGGCTGTGGCCCCGAACAGCGGAGCTGTGGCGGCACAGGAGCCGATCCTGAAGACATCCGAAGTGCGGCGCTAGTGAGCGCCGGGAGCCGACAAAGCACCACGGCTGTTCTGCAGATCAAACCGGCCACAGCAGTCCTCAAACCGCAGTCTAGCCCACAGCAAGGCCCCGCCTCCCCTCGGGTCTGGGAGGGCAGAGGGGGAGCTGGCAGGCAGCAGGGGCTGGTTCAGGAGGGTCAAGCGGAGAAGGCGTCCCCCGTGCGAGAACGCAGGTGAAGCAGCCGAGGCTGCGGCAGAGGCTGGAGCGGGTTCTCCAGGTGTGGCGGGGCCATTAGTGCAGGGGGCTGTGCCGAACAACAAACCTTCAGTGCAGGCAGAGCAGCCTTACTCAGAAGACACCCTGAGGCCCATCAGCCGGAGAGAAGTCCGGGCCTGGCTCCAGAGCTTCAAAGAACAGGCTGAGTCGCTCACCAGTGGCTAACACAGCTGGTAACTTTAGATTGAAGCCAATGCTCATTGACCACTGAGAAAATCCTCGGGCCCTAAAGAATTACGCTCAGTCGACCCTGCCTCTGCTCTAGAAAAGAAACAACAAAGTCAGAAAGAGTCATCTGCTTACAACATGGTTGACAGAGTATTTTAAGTCCACTGCTGAGATCTACTGTTCAAGGAAAAAGACTCCTCTCACGGTATCTCCCCCGGCAGTGCACCCGCTCAGCCCAGAGCTCCGAGGGTGCGCAGCAAGGCTAAGGTGGCCTCCATGTCTGCTAACACCACAGCCATCCTGCAGCCCCTGGATTAAGAAATAATTTCAACTCGCAAGCTTGTTGTTTAAGAAACACATTTCATAAGGCTACAGCTGCCACGGATAGTGATTCCTCTGATGGATTGGGGCAAAGTCAGTTGAAAACCTTCTGGAAAGGACTCACCATCCCACGTGCCATTAAGAACACTTGGGATTCACAGGAAGAGGACAAGACATCAACACGAGTAGGAGTTTGGAAGAAGTGGCCTCCCACATTCATGGAGGAAGCTGAGGGGGCCCAGCCATTAGGGGAGGAAGGAGACGCAGGTGTGGTAGAAACAGCAGGAGAACTCGGATCGCAAGTGTGGTCTGAAGAGGGAACCGCACTACTGTGATCTTGGGATAAAGCTTGAATGGATGAGGATATGTTTCTTATGAACGAGCAAAAAAAGTGGCTTCTTGAGCTGGAATCTACTCCTGGTGGAGACGCCATTAAGGTGCTGAAATGACAAAGGATTTAGAATATGACACACACTGGGTGCCGGGGTGGCCCAGTTGGTTAAGTGTCTGATTTTGGCTCAGGTCATGATGTCACAGCTCGTGGGTTCAAGCCCCACGTTGAGCTCTCCGCTGTCAACGCAGAGCCCCTTTCGGATCCTGTCTCTCTCCCTGCCCCCTCCCCTGCTCACTTGGCGTATGTGCTCTCTCCCTCTCTCAAAAATAAACACCGAAAACAGAGTATGACATACTCTTCGTTGGTAAAGCAGCAGGAGGCTGTGACAGGACGCACCCCAGTGCTGGAAGCTCTCCTGTGGGTACAATGCTATCAAAGAGCGTCGCGTGCTCAGAGGGATCATCCCCAGGAGGAAAAGTCAATCAGTGCAGCAAAGCTGACTGTCGTCTTATTTAAAGAAAGCCCCCGAGGCGCCCCAGCCTTCAGCATCCACCACAGTGACCAATCAGCAGCTGTCCCGTGAGCTCACGTGCTGGTTAGCGTTTTTCAACAATATCTATTTTTATTAAACATTTTTTTTCTTGGGGCGCCTGGGGGGCTCAGTCAGTTGAGTGTCCACCTTCAGCTCAGGTCATGATCTCACAGTCTGTGGGTTCAAGCCCTGCGTCGGGCTCCGTGCTGACAGCTCAGACCTTGGAGCTGCTTCGGATTCTGTGTCTCCTTCTGTATGGCCCGCCCCCGCTGGCGCTGTCTCCCAAAAATCAATAAACATTAAAAAAAAATTAAAAAGCAACTTCGGCATTGGGATGTTTTATTAGACAAGTATTCATAGAACCCACACTCTGCACGCGGTGCAGAGAGGACACTCCGACTTGCCAGTGAGGCACCTAGGACACCGGTCCTGCCCACGCCTGCTCATGCCCGCGCAGGCGCAAACACCCACACCCACACCCACGACGCACACCATGTCCAGGGTGAGCTCTCCATCCGTATTTGTGGAAATAATGAATGAAAAAAGAAAGCATATTTGGTGGCAGAAACAGGCTCAAGCTCACTAGATGGCACTGAGTTGGACAATAAGTCCCTATTAAATTGCCCTTCCCTTCTGCCCCCATGAAGAACGCCCCAGGCTGGCAGTGACGTGGTAACGCTGGGCATTTGCACTGGCAGCAAATCGTCCAAGAAAGACTTTTTGTAAAGTTTCCTGGGAACATTAACCTGAAACCACGGAAACCGAACAGGATTTGAGACCCGAAGGGGCTTTTGTAGGGTGGCGGAACCCTTCCCGGGACGGGCCCAAGCTGGGCTGTCCCCGGGTTGGCCGCGACCCTGCAGGAGGCGGCCTCGCGGCGGCAGCGCACCCCCCCCCCCCGCGCGCACGCCCTCCCCTGGGGGCAGGGCCTGCTTCCGGCAGCTCCCGGGGCCGAGAGAAACGCGGTGATTTGAGAGATAAAGATGTGGGGCCGCCAACTCCCAACATAAAACACCCGCCTCTTCATTCTGCAGGTTACGCCTACCTTTTCTCAAGTGGGAAACTCAATAAAAACAACGGCTGTTTCCCCTTCTACTTATCAGCCGCCCCCACCGCCCAAGGACCGCTGCGGGCCGGCGGGGACAACCCTCTGCCATCACTGGGGTTTGTGCTGGCAACACAGACCTGCCGTCAAGTTAGAGAGCAAAACCCAGACCCATCACGAGGGCTCATCTCAAGCGGAGCCACCGGGCACTGCTCTGGTACCCGTTTCTGTCCTCAAGTCGCCAAGTGGCGGGGGCAACGGTCCCAGCGACGAAAGGACTCGGTGTGACCGCCGAGAACCGGGGTGTGCAAGGCCCGGGGACGACAGGGGCAGGGGGCACGGGGCGGAATTTGGAGAATGAGTCCTTGAAGAAGGGCGACATCCAGAAAAATGGGAAAACAAATCACTTATTAAAACCAAGACGTATTCCCAAAACGAAGGAGGAAGTCTTCCATGGGAGCCAGAGTTGCGCCCCACGACGGGAAAGTAAAAGTAACCTGTTACTCAGAACCAAAGGCATCCGTTTGGCTGGAGCGACCCCGGGCCGAGACCCCGCGGGTTCCAGCCGCCGCGGGTCGCCGGTGGGTGTCCGGCACCGAGTGAGGGCGCTTTCCGGCGAGCCGGACCCGCCAGCGAGGGCCGACCCGCTCGGCTGCCCGTCAAGGGGCCAACTCAGGGGGCAGCCGTCACGG